>NC_057796.1:319670636-319918416 GCF_018294505.1 Triticum aestivum | reverse complement strand
TTGAATTGCAGATTGGGAGAGAACATCCCTTGAAAAGTACATCAGATTTTTCAGAACGTCCTTTCTTCAACCGATGCTGAAAGCTTGCAAGGTATGCGTTCTCTGCTGCTACTCCCTCCTTTCCAAAATATTTGAAGTTCTAGGTTTGTCCTGAGTCAAACATCTTTAAGTCTGACCAAATCTATTCAGAATCATACCAACATCTACAACACCAAATTAGTTTCATTAGATTCATCGTAAAATATATCTGATGTTGTGGATATCAATGCATTTTCCTATATACATGTACAGGAGGCCACCTATTTCTATTTACTGAATGCCAGCTTTTGCCACGCAATTTTGCAGGAGGAACTGGAAACCGCTTATAGTGCAAAGCTCCAACAGTCCAAGAATACCTTGAGCTGGTAAAAGCTCCATGGACAACGGAGACAGTGCCTCTCTCGCATGGGCAGCCTTCTTCGTTTCTGAGAGGTGCCTACTCCCCGAGTTCATCCAGGGCACAGGCCATTCATCCTATTTGTTGCTCTACGGGCGAACGTGTAACTGTTCAGCTACCGCTGTGGCTCACAAGCACAGGCTCGAATGCATTGTTAGCAGCTTGTTCTTGCGTGGTGTCTATGTTTGAAGCTGTTAAACTTTGACGAACAAATGGTGCTGCGCTATTGCATAGAGCCTACCGTTGCAAGCATATTACTCACTAATACTCCTCTGTAAATTAATATAGTGATCTAAAAGGTCTTATATTAGTTTATAGAGGGAGTACATTGTATCAGTTATTCTTGTTATATGCGACCATGAGGTCTTTGACTTATGATGGAGGACGGTCGCGTTTTAAAATAGAGCATTTACAACCGGACCCTTCCTCCCCAAACATTTGGTAATCCAGTCACAAAATTGTCATCCAATCAAACCTTCAAAGCCAGCCCAAACGTGATTTGGGGGCGCTTGGATGGTGTTTGCCTTGTCGGCCTACTCCAAATTGACCAAGGGCCACTGCTAGGTGTCATCCAGCTGATGTGAGGCAATTGTAAACCGCCTCGTGAGCCGTTGGATGAGGCGTCGCGCGGCCGTCTGATTTGCGCCATTGGAGGGGAACAGGGGCAGCTGCAAAAATTGACCCGATCACTGCAGCGCAACACCCGCTCCATCGCTCGTCGTCAACAGCCATCCTCCCATCTCGAGCAGCCACATCAGCAATAACAAACCCTCTGATTCAGGCGTGCGTGGCCATTGGCAATGGCCATTGTCATTAAGACAATCAAAGGGCAAATCATCCAACCCCTTGTAAAGTGGGGCAAATCATCCAATCCCCTGTTAGATTGCAGGACTACAACAGTGTGTATTTCTCTTCTAGCTTTGCATCCTTCTCTCGCGTCAGATCCATCAGCGCGGTGCTTCAATGCATCACCGGAGGCTCGATGATGCTTCGTCGCAGCTGTCGATGCTACATCACAGCAACGTAGCTGCCGCCGACTGCCGCATCAAAGCACCGGCGGCCTCTCTGCAGCGTCGCGCCCGCTGCACTACAGCTCTGGCAGGGCCGACGAGCTCTGCATTGCAACACAAACAGCCGCGGAAAGAGCTGCATTGGAGCATGATGTATCTCTGCGGCGTCGTGCCTGCTGCACCGCAGCTCCGGCGGTGCCGACGAGCTTTGCATCACAGCACGAACAGCCGCGGCAAGCGTTGCACTGGAGCACAATGAATCTCTGCAGCATCGCGGCTGCTGCATCGCAGCTCCGGCACGCCAACGAGGCTGCATCGCATCACCGGCAACGACCGGCAAGCGCTGCATCGAAGCAGCAGTGCCTCAGCTGCGTCGCAGCGCCCCAGCCGCTGACGAGCGTTGCAATGCAAACGATATTTGCTTGTGCATCATCTATGGCATCTATTGGAGCGGCCTAGGGAGCTTGAGCAGGGGTTTGAAATTGCGCTCTGTTGAGCAACCTCGCGTCGCCCCTCCCCTCCCTCGCGTCGCCCCGCTCGGGCGACATGAGGGGCGAAACCTAATCCCGCCGCCGCACCTCCCCCCTCCTCGATCTCCCCTCGCCGCCACCGGAGGCAGCCGCCGGGCAAGCTTGGTGTGTTGCTGATGATGGTGGCGGCGGGGTCCTCGCTGCCTCGCCTCGCTCGCGGGGGGCTGCGGGATCTGGGGCGGCGGCCCCGACTGGTGTGGCGCCTCCAGCCCTTCGGCTTCTGGTGGCGCGGGCATGGGCCTGCGGTCTTGATCGTGAGGACGGTGAGACCTTCGGAGGATGCGGATCTGGGCGCGGCGACAGCTCCGGCTTCAGTGGCGTCAGATCTGGCCGCCTCCACACCAACTCCAGCGGCGTGCTCCTCCCCCCTCTAGATCCGGTCTGCTACGACATGGGGGGCTGGTTTCGGTGGGTGGGAGCGGATGGTGGGGTTCCAGGACCGGGGGAAACCCGTAGCCAGCCTTGCTGGCGCGACGGCGGCGACGCCCGCGGGCGCCGCTCACCTCCTTGGAGGCGCCGGTCAGGTCCTGTCCTCCCCATCCCATGCCTCCTTGCTTCCCGGGTGAAAACCCAAACTTTGTTGGATGGCGGCGACGCCCCAGGCGCCGTAATCTTCTTGAAGACGCTATTTTTGGGAACAAGTGGGGCGGTAGGCTTTGGTGTGGTGCGGTTTGGTGTGCGGCGGCGGCAGCAGCAAGTCTCCAGCGGCAGATTGTAAGTGCATCTAGTGCCCCTTAGTGATTTTGGTGTATTGAAGACTTATAGGTTAAGGGACTAATGTGTTTATGAGTGTACACATGTCTATAAGTCTATGAGGAGTTTGATGCTTACAGAGAAAGTCGACCCCTAAAAATGAAGCTCTTCGTCTGAAGACTTTGGATTTCTGAAGACTTTGAAAGTGAAGAAATTGGTGTAATCCTGAAGACTTGGGATTCATACGAGGAACATGAAGCGTGAAGACTTTTGTTTTCGTAGTTTCATTTTCTCTTTCTTGAGTCATAGGAAACACCGTACTGTTAAAGGGGGTCGAGGAAATACTAAGGAAAAATTTCCATGTGATGCTCAACTCAAAATCCTACACCTACCAATCCCTTCGAGTGAAGCCATTGGAAATCTCATACAGTTCAGTCAATTTCTTCAGTGACAGAGACGAAGTTCTTCTGGTCTCTGAGGAATTTGTTCTGACTAAGGAGTTAGGAATTCGCCAGTGCGGATTGCCTACGCAGTAAGGAACATGATAGCCCTGAGGAATTTGAGCCTCAAATATCCGACCGTTGCTATGCTATGCGCCAGCTGTCCCAAAATATCTACCCACCTAACGGTCATACATTGAAGGGCATTTATGTCTTATCATGTCGGGCTGCTCCCTAGGCTATAAATAGCCGCCCCCTATAACCACTAGCTGGTTGGCTGCTCCGAGAGAAACTGACACTTGTCATTTGAGAGCATCCCATCCTCCGAGGACTTTGAGCGAAAATCATCGAGTGAGGAAAACCCAAACCCAAACACCCACAAACCCAAAGTGATTGAGCATCACTGAAGAGATTGATCCTGCGTGGATCCGACACTTGTTACCTTTGAAGACTGTGCTTCTTCCAGACGGTTAGGCGTCATGGTCTAGAGCATCCAAGAGGAATTATGGATCGCCGAGTGACCGAGTTTGTGAAGGTTTGGAAGTCACCTGAAGACTTACCACGAGTGATTGGGCGAGGTCTGTGTGACCTTAGCTCAAGGAGATTACGGTGAGGACTGTGTGTCCTCAGGTTTAAATACCTAGCCGCTCCAACCAGACGTACAACTGAGACAACAGTTGGAACTGGTCTACCAAATCATTGTCTTCACCAAGCTTACTGGTTCTATTTCCTCAACTCTTTCATTTCCTCATAACTGTGTTGTTCAATTGTTCATATCTGTGTTTGAAGACTTTGACTGAAGACTTTCTCAATTTCCTCAGTTCAAATTCTTCGGTCCGTTTGTCTTCATCCTGTGTTATCCTGTGTTTACGCTTTCTGTACTCTGTGCTTGTCTTCATTTCATCATGTTGACCATGCTTGTGTTCTGTTATGTTTACTTTTGAGTACTTATTCTGCTGCAATTAGTTCTTCGCTAAGGAATTTCCTCACCTGCAAATTCCTCAGTGAAGAATTCATAAAAATCGCCTATTCACCCCCCTCTAGTCGATATAACGCACTTTCAGCCATGCCTTCCCTGGTGCGGGGTTCAGTTATGGTGGTGCTCTTTGTGCGGCTGTTGTGAGGGCCTCCGGTGCCGTGGATCTCCTGGAAGGGAGGGGATAGGGTTCCCCTCCTCCGGTGGTTCCCTCTCCAGCTCGCCGAGGGTGCAAGAGCTTCTGAGTTTTGGTCTTGGCCCTGCTGTTGCCCTTCATCCTGGCAGCTCACCCTCTTTCTCGCCCGATCTTCGGTTTTGGGGCTGCTTGGCTCTAGGTGAGTCGCCGTCGACAAGTGAGGAACGCCTGGTTCCGCTCCTGTGGCTGCCTTGGGTGCCATTCAGGCAGGTTCTAGGGTGAACTAGTCCATCGCTCAACGGTGCGGCGCCTTTCGAGCCAGGCGAGGAGGCAGGGGCCTTCTTTGACGATGGAACTGTCTGATTGTGTTCTACACAAGTCCCTGGTGCTCTGGCAATGGCATGCCTCTCATCATCGGCGTTTCCTTGCCCTGAGCCGACAGTTGCCTTCCCCTTGGTTGCGTGTGTGCAAGAGGTTCCTAGCATCTCCTAGCTATCAGCTTCACGTTGATCTGGTATCTAGCGGGTTGTGTGCTATGTGAGCTGTCTCCCAGCGCCTTTGTATCTTTGCCGTGTTTTTTCCTTTTCTTTGTGTGGTTCGTGGTTGTAATCTCTGTAATCCTGGCCGGCTGATGGCTTTGTTAATTCACAGCCGGGCTCTTCTTGAGCCTTCGTTCCAAAAAGCTTGAGCTGCATCCCTCATGGCGTAGGCGAGCACGTGTCCACGAAGAGTAAAAATCAGAGAGAAAGTGGATCGCGATGTTGGGGAAGAAAGGGGAATGGATGGCTCGTGTTCTTGCACTGGAGATAAGGATGTACGATGGGTTGTGGGTGGGACTGACGGGAACAGGTGGCATGCGCGAGGCGCGGCTGATTTTCTCCCGAAAATCAGTCGGGCAAAAGCAAGCGTTTTCCATGAACTATTTATACATGCCCAAGGGGCACGTTCGAATGGGCGTCTTTACAAAGAGTCGAAAGTGAAACAATGTGATAGTGGATTAATGACGGTTTAGACAAAGCAGGGATTATCCTCTAATTATTTTAATTAATTAATTCTTAACACTCATCCTAATCAATGCTTGTCTTCGTGAATGCTCGTCATCTTGATAAAGACTCTTCTTAGTATATTTGTCCTTGAGAATGTTCATCATCATCAACTTGAGAAAGTCTCCTCGAAAAACCCTGTGGGAAAAAATGTGAGAAGATAGGTGTTTGATATGTTTCTAAAACTCCTTCAAACCCAGTGGAAAAATAAGGAGAAAATGATGCAACATATAATGGTTATTGTCTCTTTCAACTCAATATGAGAAACTCATAGAATTTAGAGAGCAACAAATATGCCGTATATACTTTCCTAAAAAACCTGGTGGGAAAAACTGAAAGTATGACATAAGATCTCATGTTGACATTACCTCATTAAAAACCTTTATGAGAACCTGTAAAGTAAACTCATGAAGGGAAAAAGAGTATAATATGATGCTTTGAACAAGAACAATTCAGGAAGATACTCCCCCGATTCTTGCAAATTCCGAAGCCGTCACATACCAATTCCATGAATATATTTCTGGAATGTAGAAGTTGGTAGAGACTTGGTGAACAAATCAGTCACATGATTTTACTTGCAAGATATGCAATACAACGATTTTGCTTATTACATAACTTGTTTGCATCCGGGCAACACAAGCAACATTATCTTCGAGATAACAGTTGGTGGATGTAGCCACGAGGTCCGTTTCAAAGACTTTAATGGGATGGCTACCACACCTAACAGGAACACAAAGCTTGTCTACGATCTGACATAGCAGGGATCTGATCAATGTATCAAATGATATTGGTGTCTAGTTTTCTCTGAAATGGAAAGATTAGGACAAAATGTTTGATGCCTTGGAGATATCGAAAGATATTCTTGGGCCCAACCAATTACGTGTGGTGGGTCCAATGGTACTAGGATATGGAACTCTATGTCCCAATATCGCATTCCCATCAACTCATGGTTTTAATGGATCTTTCTCCATGTCTAGAGAACAAAACCATGTGAGTTATGGATGCATAAGATTTGTCCACAATGAATTTCTCCTATATATTTTGGATAAAGACAACATAGTGTACCATAATTTATGAGTGAAGGTGCTCGAGGTTTTACCCAAATCCTTCATCTCATATTCCGTCATTAAGATGATCACACGCTTAACATGTATGGGTAATCATCAGTGTAGGAGTAATCCTTGTGTGTAAGGAAATCACTACGTCGGTTGTACCAAATGTACCGACAATAATAAGCCATATGGTGACTTATTGATTTTACACAATGTATGTTGGGTTTTGCATTTCGATTCAGAAGTGAGATTCCACCGGGAACCATCTATATATGAATCTTGAGATCCACATGGATATGTAATCACTACATCTATCAACTGCAGAGATAGATGGTTTTGTACTGCCAATGATATAAGTTATTGGAAAGAGATTCCACCTCTAGAGAATAGTTGGGTATCTGCGTGAACCCTTGTGCTAGAATACTTGCTCTATGTTCTATACCACCTCGTTGTTCCCAATTCTGTTTCCAGAAGAAAACCGGTGTAGGTATTGCTCATGTGAATACCTTCCCTTTATTGAGCAAGTTTATTTCTACCTAGATTATACCCTTTGCTTGAGTCCAGTCCCAGTGTTTTTCACACTTTGCCATTGCCATGGTCTTTGGACCCGAATCATGTGAAAGGTTTTGCAATCTAGTTGAGAAATGTATGTCGACAATTGTAGACTTCCGGTTATATGTTTCTCCAGAATCTATATATGTATATATAGTTGATGGAAATACCATTACCCATGGTGACTGTTCGCAATTTCCCAATGTGGTTGAGTCGGGTATTCCGATGTCCCAGCCATTATGTGCACTATGACCTGGGTTGGTGGAGGTGTCCCATCTACTGGGTGTATACTACCCATTAGGTGACTGTCAACGTGAAGTTGACTTGCATTTACTGACTCAGAGGCCTTGATATCCTTGCTTGCAAAAAGCTGAATCCTGATGTACTATTGCCATACATCTCCCCCTGTTGCTTTGAACGACAAGTGGAGTGATTCTTGTTGGTACCTTCACTCTTTCAGGCATATTTTGCAGGATTGTAGGATTGTGTGACACCTTTATAGTCAGTAAATGAATCTGGCAGGTTATTTGCAATGTGTTCGAAATCTTCTGAACGCATGGTTCAGATCTTTGAGTACGTGGATTTGAGGCAGAAATGTGTTAAACATTCCACTAATTTCCTACCATTCTTAATGGTACTTTAACTCCCCCTAATGCCTGGAAATATTCCTCATTGCATGAGCATACTGGCATTGAATAACTCCCCATGTGAGGGGCTTGAGGTATTGACGAAAATACAGTTATTCCTCAGATAGATCCCAACTATATGTTGAGGGGCTAATGATGTATGCGTGGTGGTGAAATTGGCATGTAACTGAATTACCACAAATGGGAAATACTTGGTAGATTTCCATTTATCAAAGATGTAGGGGAATAATATTATGCAGTTTGGTCACGAGCGTGTAAAACTACACGACTCCAATGTAAAGTTGGTAAGTTGCAATTCCAAAGTAAAGATAATGCGATGAGCTTAACTCTTTAGATAAAGGATTCTACCAAACCATTTTGAGTCTAGACATATTGGACAAAGTGCTAAACTTCAATCCTAGGGCCATAGTGAAGACACGCAAGGGGAATTCTGCAATGTTGTCCATTCGATTTGATTGAAATCAATGGTCAGGATAATATGCTGAATGGTTTCCGTGTGGGTAAAGGCACACCTAAGACCATCATGTAGATGTGTCTTTCAAAAACCATGGATAACTGAATAGGTCAATGGTTGGGAAGAGCCATTTACCTCGACTTGATGCATTCAAGAAGTCTGAGTGGTTCAACATAGACTTTAAGGTGCGCGAGCCATAAAACTAGCCTCCCTGCATCACATGTAGAGTGCATAAAATCCAAATATTGTTAGAATTTAGCATCATAATAGTATAACCAATGGAGTTGCTGATAGTTTCCGTTTCAACCCAATGTCTGGATGACCAAGACGAGTATGCCAAGTTTGTCATGTACAAGAAATTTTGGAAAACTATCTTGTAAGCAACATGTGCTACGGGTTTTGTAGTATGTGTAGTGCAATCATGATGATACATAGAGAATGTGTTTGCCATATCCGTTGCATATGGTAAAGAGAATATATTTCTCTTTGTTGTCATCATAAGTTTCGCTATGGAAACTATTTGGACGGATATCTGCATAGTTTAGTAGGATACACGTTAAAACGGGGTGCAATAAAGCATCCTCCATGTTACTCGAGTACCCATAGGGATAGTAAATATGACTCTAGTTGAGCCAACAATTACATCATCACGTTTAGCGATTTTTAAAATGTCCCATTTCTCTTAGTAAGAGCGGAAACATTTTACTTCCCTAAGTATTGAGTTTGTGGTGCGTATGTCCACAAGGCACACATCAGTTTTCATCAGATTGACCCCCGTAGAAATCTATATATAGACGTGAAGATTCTCAATACGAATATCATTGTCAGATGTATAGAATACATACAAATGTATTGTACCAAAGTGCTGATACAATATATGATGATGACAATACTTATGTTCTTATTAGAACATTAGAAATGGACATAAATATATTGACTACTCAGGAGATTAAGAGACTAGACGAAGTCTTCAAACATGTTAGTTGAGTCATATTCAACCATCATGTTCTCCATGCCCAAAGGGTTTCGTGACTGCTGGATAGTCAAGTTGGAGGGATGAAGTGAGATTCATACCTTTTCCCTTGAGATTCTTTGCTTCCCAGGAATAGCTGACACAGAATAACCAGATGCTGAGATTTGGATCGATATAATGCCTTAAGATTTATAAGGCAAGATATTTTTTCTATTAGCGGTGTGACTCCAACCGGAGGTGAATCCGACAGGTCTTGCATTGCACACATTATCCCACGAGACACAAGAGCGATCACGATGTCCATGGCCCGGGTAGGGCAGTAGTCCCCATTGAGGGCGAATGCCTCAAATTCTCTAGCCATCAATTATCATAGATAACTAATTTACGCTCGGTAAATTAAAGACCATCATGGTTGATGTTGTAATGAACTTAGTGATGACCCATAAGTATAGGGGATCAATCGTAGTCCTTTCGATAAGTAAGAGTGTCGAACCCAACGAGGAGCAGAAGGAAGTGACAAGCGGTTTTCAGTAAGGTACTTTCTGCAAGCACAATAACGGTAAAGGTAAATAAAGTGCAGCAAGATAGCCCAATCCTTTTTGTAGCAAAGGATAGGCCGGAACGGTCTCTTATAATAAGCAAAGCATTCTTGAGGACACACGGGAATTTCATCTAGTCACTTTCATCATGTTGGTTTGATTCGCGTTCGCTACTTTGATAATTTGATATGTGGGTGGACCACTGCTTGGGTGCTATTCTTACTTGAACAAACCTCCCACTTATGATTAATCCCCTCGCAAGCATCCGCAACTACGAAAGAAGAATTAAGATAACAATCTAACCATAGCATTAAACATATGGATCCAAATCATCCCCTTAGTGAATAGCGCATAAACTAGGGTTTAAGCTTCTGTCACTCTAGCAACCCATCATATAATAACTACTCCACAATGCATTCCCTTAGGCCCAAAGAGGTGAAGTGTCATGTAGTCGATGTTCACATAACACCACTAAGGGAATCACAACATACATATCATCAAAATATCGAACGAATATCAAATTCACATGATTAATTGTAACATGACTTCTCCCGTGGCCTCAAGAACAAGGGCAACTACTCACAAATAATATTCATGCTCAAGATCAGAGGGATATTAAATAGCATAATGGATCTGAACATATAATCTTCCACCAAATAAACCATATAGCATCAACTACGAGATGTAATCAACACTACTAGTCACCCACATATACCAATCTGAGGTTTCGGTACAAAGATTGAACACAAGAGATGAACTAGGGTTTTGAGATGAGATGGTGCTGTTGAAGATGTTGATGAAGATTGGCCTCCCAAAGATGAGAGGATTGTTGGTGATGATGATGGCTTCGATTTCCCACTCCCGGAGGGAATTTCCCTCGGCGAATCGCTCCGCCGGAGGGCAAAAGTTCTCTTGCCCAAGTTCCGCCTCGAGATGGCGGCGCTCCATCCCGAAAGTCCTATCTTTAATATTCTAGATCAAAAGACCTTATATACCATAAGATGGGCACCGAAGGTGGGCCGAGGATCCCACTACCCACCACGGCGCGCCTGGAGGGGGTGGCGCGCCCTGGTGCCTTGTGGGCACCTGGATGGCCCCCTCCGGTAGTTCTTTTCTCCAGTATATTTTATTTATTCCAAAATAATTCTCCATAAAATTTCAGCTCATTTGGAGATGTGTAGAATAGGTATCTCCGACATAGCTTTTTCAGGTCCAGAATTCCAGCTGCCGGTATTCCCCCTCTTTGTGTAAACCTTGCATATTATGAGAGAAAAGGCATTAGAATTACTCCACAAAGTGTTATAATGCATAAAAAATACTATAAATAACAATTGGAAAACATGATGCAAAATGGACGTATCAACTCCCCAAGCTTAGACCTCGCTTGTCCTCAAGCAAAAGCCGATATCGAAAATCATGTCCACATATTTTGAGAGCGAGGTGTCGATAAAAACAAAATACGGACATAGTAGCATCGTGCTTATTATTATAACAGCAAAAAACTTTATCATATAACTTCTCATGAACAAGAAACAATTCATCACAACATCGAAGTAGAAAGCATAAACTTTATTGAAAGCAACAAACTATGTTCTTAGTCAACTTTGCAACTACAATTCATCATATTTTCAGGAAGGGTCTCGTATCGGAGCCTTTTGGCAAGTCCACATACTCAACCATCATTTAATCTTTTATGATTGCTAACACTCACAACATATATATGAGCAAAAATTTCAACCGGACACATAGAAAGATAGGGGCTTATAGTTTCACCTCCCAACTTATTCACCTCAAGGGTGATGTCAAAAATAATAATTCATGCTCACTCATATCCAACCGGATATATATGCCTAGATCTTGTTGGGGAACGTAGTAATAATTCAAAAATTTCCTACGTGTCACCAAGATCAATCTAGGAGATGCTAGCAACAAGCGAGAGGGAGTGCATCTTCATACCCTTGAAGATCGCTAAGCGGAAGCGTTACAAGAACGCGGTTGATGGAGTTGTACTCGCGGCGATTCAAATCGCGGAAGATCTGATCCAAGCGCCGAACGGACGGCGCCTCCGTGTTCAACACACGTACAGCCCGGGGACGTCTCCTCCTTCTTGATCCAGCAAGGGGAGATGAGAAGTTGAGGGAGAACTCTGGCAGCACGACGGCGTGGTGGTGGTGGAGCTCTTGGTTCTCCGGCAGAGCTTCACTAAGCACTACGGAGGAGGAGGAGGTGTAGGAAGGAGGAGGGCTACGCCAGGGGCAAGGGGTCAAGCTCCCATGCACCTCCCCACTATATATAGGGGTGGAGGGGGCTGGTTTCTTGCCCTCCAAGTCCATTGGGGCGTTGGCAAAGGTGGGAGGAAAGAAATCCCATCTTTTCCCTTCCCCACCGATTGTTATCCCCCCTTTTTAGGGATCTTGGTCTTATCCCTTCGGGATATGATCTTATTCCTTCTAAGGAGGGATCTTGGTGTGCCTTGACCAGGGGTGTGGGGACTTTCCCCCATTACCCACGTTCATGTGGGTCCCCCCATGCAGGTGGGCCCCACTACAGAACCTTCTAAAACCTTCCCTGTACAATACCGAAAAATCCCGAACATTTTCCGGTGGCCAAAATAGGACTTCACATATATAAATCTTTACCTCCGGACCATTCCGGAACTCCTCGTGACGTCCGGGATGTCATCCAAGACTCCGAACAACTTTCGGTAACCACATACAATTCCCATTACAACTCTAGCGTCACTATTATTAACTCGTAGGGTCTATTTCCAACAGTCTCCCACTTGCACTAGAGTCAATAATCTAGTTACATTGTGATGAATCGAACACCCATAGAGTTCTGGTGCTGATCATGTTTTGCTCTTGGAAGAGGTTTAGTCAACGGATCCGCGACATTCAGATTCGTATGTACTTTACAAATATCTATGTCTCCATCTTGAATATATTCACGGATGGAGTTGAAGCGATCCTTGATGTGCCTGGTCTTCTTGTGAAACCTGGGCTCTGGCAAGGGCAATAGCTCGAGTGTTGTCACAGAAGAGAGTCATCAGGCCCGACGCATTGGGAATCACTCCTAGGTCGGTGATGAACTCCTTCATCCAGACTGCTTCCTGTGCTGCTTTCGAAGCAGCTATGTACTCTGCTTCACATGTAGATCCCGCCACGACGCTTTGCTTGCAACTGCACCATCTGACCACCCCACCATTCAAAATATGCACGTATCCGGTTTGTGACTTGGAGTCATCCAGATCCGTGTCAAAGCTAGCATCGACGTAACCCTTTACGACAAGCTCTTCGGCACCTCCATAAATGAGAAACATATCCTTAGTCCTTTTCAGGTACTTCAGGATATTCTTGACCGCTGTCCAGTGTTCCATTCCGGGATCACTTTGGTACCTCCCTACCAAACTTATGGCAAGGTTCACATCAGATCTGGTACACAACATGGTATACATAATAGAGCCTATGGCTGAGGCATAGGGGACGACACTCATCTTTTCTCTATCTTTTGCCAAGGTCGGGCATTGAGCTGCACTCAATCTCACACCTTGCAACACAGGCAAGAACCCCTTCTTGGACTGATCCATATTGAACTTCTTCAATATCTTGTCAAGGTATGTGCTTTGTGAAAGACCAATGAGGCGTCTCGATCTATCTCTATAGATCTTGATTCCTAATATGTAAGCAGCTTCTCCAAGGTCCTTCATTGAAAAACACTTGTTCAAGTAGGCCTTTATGCTTTCCAAGAGTTCTATATCATTTCCCATCAACAGTATGTCATCCACATATAATATGAGAAATGCTACAGAGCTCCCACTCACTTTCTTGTAAATACAGGCTTCTCCATAAGTCTGTATAAACCCAAACGCTTTGATCATTTCATCAAAGCGAATGTTCCAACTCTGAGATGCTTGCACTAGCCCATAGTGAAGGAAATATGCCCTAGAGGCAATAATAAAGTATTATATATTTCCTTATATCATGACAAATGTTTATTATTCATGCTAGAATTGTATTAACCGGAAACATAATACATGTGTGAATATATAGACAAACAGAGTGTCACTAGTATGCCTCTACTTGACTAGCTCGTTAATCAAAGATGGTTATGTTTCCTAGCCATAGACATAAGTTGTCATTTGATTAACGAGATCACCTCATTAGGAGAATGACGTGATTGACTTGACCCATTCCGTTAGCTTAGCACTCGATCGTTTAGTATGTTGCTATTGCTTTCTTCATGACTTATACATGTTCCTATGACTATGAGATTATGCAACTCCCGTTTACCGGAGGAACACTTTGTGTGCTACCAAACGTCACAACGTAAATGGGTGATTATAAAGGTGCTCTACAGGTGTCTCCAAAGGTACTTGTTGGGTTGGCGTATTTCGAGATTAGGATTTGTCACTCCGATTGTCGGAGAGGTATCTCTGGGCCCACTCGGTAATGCACATCACTATAAGCCTTGCAAGCATTGTGGCTAATGAGTTAGTTGCAGGATGATGTGTTACGGAACGAGTAAAGAGACTTGCCGGTAACGAGATTGAACTAGGTATCGAGATACCGACGATCAAATCTCGGGCAAGTAACATACCGGTGACAAAGGGAACAACGTATGTTGTTATGCGGTCTGACCGATAAAGATCTTCGTAGAATATGTGGGAGCCAATATGGGCATCCAGGTCCCGCTATTGGTTATTGACCGGAGACGTGTCTCGGTCATGTCTACATAGTTCTCGAACCCGTAGGGTCCGCACGCTTAACGTTACGATGACAGTTTTATTGAGTTTTGATGTACCGAAGGAGTTCGGAGTCCCGGATGAGATCGGAGATATGACGAGGAGTCTCGAAATGGTCGAGACATAAAAATCGATATATTGGACGACTATATTCGGACTTCGGAAAGGTTCCGAGTGATTCGGGTATTTTTCGGAGTACCGGAGAGTTACGGGAATTCGTATTGGGCCTTAATGGGCCATACGGGAAAGGAGAGAAAGGCCTCAAAAGGTGGCCGCACCCCTCCCCATGGTCTGGTCCGAATTGGACTAGGGAAGGGGGGCGCACCCTTCCTTCTTTCTCCTTCCCCCTTCCCTTCTCCTATTCCCACAAGGAAAGGAGGAGTCCTACTCCCGGTGGGAGTAGGACTCCCCCCTATGGCGCGCCTCTCCCCTTGGCCGGCTGCCTCCCCCTTGCTCCTTTATATACGGGGGCAGGGGGGCACCCCAGAGACACAACAATTGATCCTTGAGATCTCTTAGCCGTGTGCGGTGCCCCCCTCCACCATATTACACCTCGATAATACCGTTGCGGAGCTTAGGCGAAGCCCTGCGTCGGTGGAACATCATCGTCATCACCACGCCGTCGTGCTGACGAAACTCTCCCTCAACACTCGGCTGGATCGGAGTTCGAGGGACGTCATCGAGCTGAACGTGTGTAGAACTCGGAGGTGCCGTGCGTTCGGTACTTGATCGGTCGGATCGTGAAGACGTACGACTACATCAACCGCGTTGTGATAACGTTTTTACGCTGTCGGTCTACGAGGGTACGTGGACAACACTCTCCCCTCTCGTTGCTATGCATCACCATGATCTTGTGTGTGCGTAGGATTTTTTTTGAAATTACTACGTTCCCCAACACATAGATGGAGCGCTGGAGCTTGCATACTTTGTCAGCATTCTTAGGATCGACAAAACCTTCTGGCTGCATCATATACACTTCTTCCTTAAGGAAACCATTAAGGAATGCCGTTTTGACGTCCATTTGCCAGATCTCATAATCATAGAATGCGGCAATTGCTAACATGATTCGGACGGACTTCAGCTTCACTACGGGTGAGAAGGGCTCATCATAGTCAACCCCTTGAACTTGTCGATAACCGTTAGCGACAAGCCGAGCCTTATAGACGGTCACATTACCATCCGCATCAGTCTTCTTCTTAAAGATCCACTTATTCTCTATTGCTTGCCGATCATCGGGCAAGTCCGTCAAAGTCCATACTTTTTTTCCATACATGGATCCTATCTCGGATTTCATGGCTTCAAGCCATTTGTTGGAATCCGGGCCCGCCATCGCTTCTTCATAGTTCGAAGGTTCACTGTTGTCTAACAACATGATTTCCAGGACAGGGTTGCCGTACCACTCTGGTGTGGAACGTGTCCTCGTGGACCTACGAAGTTCAGTAGCAACTTGACTCGAAGTTTCATGATCATCATCATTAACTTCCTCCCTAGTCGATGCAGGCACCACAAAAACATCTTCCTGAGCTACGCCACTCTTAGGTTCAAGAGGGGGTACCTCATCAAGTTCTACTTTCCTCCCACTTACTTCTTTTGAGAGAAACTCTTTCTCCAGAAAGGATCCATTCTTGGCAACAAAGATCTTGCCTTCGGATCTGAGGTAGAAGGTATACCCAATAGTTTCCTTAGGGTTTCCTATGAAGACGCACTTTTCCGATTTGGGTTCGAGCTTTTCAAGTTGAAGTTTCTTGACATAAGCATCGCATCCCCAAACTTTTAGAAACGACAACTTAGGTTTCTTCCCAAACCATAATTCATACGGTGTCGTCTCAACGAATTTAGACGGTGCCCTATTTAAAGTGAATGCGGCTGTCTCTAAAGCATAACCCCAAAATGATAGCGGTAGATCGGTAAGAGACATCATAGATCGCACCATATCCAATAGAGTGCGATTACGACGTTCGGACACACCATTACGCTGAGGTGTTCCAGGCAGCATGAGTTGTGAAACAATTCCACATTTCCTTAAGTGCATGCCAAACTCGTGACTCAAGTATTCTCCTCCATGATCCGATCATAAGAACTTTATTTTCCTGTCACGTTGATTCTCTACCTCACTCTGAAATTCCTTGAACTTTTCAAAGGTCTCAGACTTGTGTTTCATTAAGTAGACATACCCATATCTACTTAAGTCATCAGTGAGGGTGAGAATATAATGATAGCCATCGCGAGCCTCAATGCTCATTGGACCGCATACATCAGTATGTATTATTTCCAACAAGTTGGTTGCTCGCTCCATTGTTCCGGAGAACGGAGTCTTGGTCATTTTTCCCATGAGGCATGGTTCGCACGTGTAAAATGATTCATAATCAAGAGACTCCAAAAGTCCATCTACATGGAGTTTCTTCATGCGTTTGACACCAATGTGACCAAGGCGGCAATGCCACAAGTATGTGGGACTATCATTATCAACCTTACATCTTTTGGCATTCACAATATGAATATGTGTAACATCACGTTCAAGATTCAATAAAAAATAACCCATTGACCAGCGGGGCATGACCATAAAACATATCTCTCATATAAATAGAACAACCATTATTCTCGGATTTAAATGACTAGGCATCTCGCATTAAACGAGATCCAGATACAATGTTCATGCTCAAAGCTGGCACTAAATAACAATTATTGAGGTTTAAAACTAATCCCGAAGGCAAATGTAGAGGTAGTGTGCCGACGGCGATCACATTGACCTTGGAACCATTCCCGACGCGCATCGTCACCTCGTCCTTTGCCAGTCTCCGCTTATTCCGCAGCTCCTGTTTTGAAATACCCAGGAGCAACTGCACCGGTATCAAATACCCAGGAGCTACTACGAGTGCTGGTAAGGTACACATCAATAACATGTATATCATATATACCTTTGGCATTGCCGGCCTTCTTATCCGCTAAGTACCTGGGGAAGTTTTGCTTCCAGTGACCATTTCCCTTGCAATAAAAGCACTCAGTCTCAGGCTTGGGTCCATTCTTTGGCTTCTTCTTACCGGCAACTGAATTACCGGGCGCGGCAACTCCCTTGCCGTCCTTCTTGAAGTTCTTCTTACCCTTGCCTTTCTTGAAACTAGTGATCTTATTCACCATCAACACTTGATGTTCCTTTTTGATTTCCACCTCCGCTGATTTCAACATTAAATATAACTCAGGAATGGACTTCTCCATCCCTTGCATATTGTATTTCATCACAAAGCTCTTGTAGCTAGGTGGAAGAGATTGGAGGATTCTGTCAATGACCGAGTTATCTGGAAGATTAACTCCCAGCTGAGACAAGCGGTTGTGCAACCCAGACATTTTGAGTATATGCTCGCTAACAGAACTATTTTTCTCTATCTTACATCTATAGAACTTGTCGGAGACTTCATATCTCTCGACCCGGGCATGAGCTTGGAAAACCATTTTCAGCTCTTGGAACATCTCATATGCTCCGTGTTGCTCAAAACGCTTTTGGAGCCCCGGTTTTAAGCTGTAAAGCATGCCCACTGAACCAGGGAGTAATCATCACTATGCGACTTCCAGTCGTTCATGGGTGCATCACCTAGCGGTGCTTCAAGGACATATGCTTTCTTAGCAGCTATGAGGATGATCCTCAAGTTACCGACCCAGTCTGTATAGTTGCTACCATCGTCTTGCAGCCTAGTTTTCTCTAGGAACGCGTTGAAGTTGAGGGTAACATTAGCGTGGGCCATTGGGTCTACAAGATAGATCGTAAAGACAATTTTAGATCAAGTTCATGATAATTAAGTTCATCTAATCAAATTATTTAATGAACTCCCACTCAGATAGACATCCCTCTAGTCATCTAAGTGATACACGATCCAAATCGACTAGGCCGTGTCCGATCATCACGTGAGACGGACTAGTCATCAATGGTGAACATCTCCATGTTGATCACATCTACTATACGACTCATGTTCGACCTTTCGGTCTCTCATGTTCCAAGGCCATGTCTGTACATGCTAGGCTCGTGAAGTCAACCTAAGTGTTTCGCATGTGTAAATCTGGCTTACATCCATTGTATGGGAACGTTAGAATCTATCACACCCGATCATCACGTGGTGCTTCGAAACAACGAACCTTTGCAATGGTGCACACTTTAGGGGAACACATTTCTTGTTATTTTAGTGAGGGATCATCTTATTTATGCTACCGTCGTTCTAAGCAAATAAGATGTAAACATGATAAAACATCACATGCAAATCATAAAGTGACATGATATGGCCAATATCATCTTGCGCTTTTGATCTCCATCTTCGAGGCGCTGCATGATCACCTTCGTCACCGGCATGACACCATGATCTCCATCATCGTGTCTTCATGAAGTTGTCTCGCCAACTATTACTTCTACTACTATGGCTAACGGTTAGCAATAAAGTAAAGTAATTACATGGCGTTTTCATTGACACGTAGGTCATACAATAAATTAAGACAACTCCTATGGCTCCTGCCGGTTGTCATACTCATTGACATGCAAGTCGTGATTCCTATTACAAGAACATGATCAATCTCATACATCACATATATAATTCATCACATCCTTTTGGCCATATCACATCACATAGCATACCTTGCAAAAACAAGTTAGACGTCCTCTAATTGTTGTTGCATGTTTTACGTGGCTGCTATGGGTTTCTAGCAAGAACGTTTCTTACCTACACAAAAGCCACAATGGTGATATGCCAATTTCTATTTACCCTTCATAAGGACCCTCTTCATCGAATCCGATCTGACTGAAGTGGGAGAGACAGACACCCGCTAGCCACCTTATGCAACAAGTGCATGTCAGTCTGTGGAACCTGTCTCACGTAAGCGTATGTGTAAGGTCGGTCCGAGCCGCTTCATCCCACAATGCCACCGAATCAAGATAGGACTAGTAACGGTAAGAAAATTGTACAAATCATCACCCACAACTACTTGTGTTCTACTCGTGCATAGAATCTATGCATAGACCTAGCTCTGATACCACTGTTGGGAACGTAGTAGTAATTCAAAAATTTCCTAAGTGTCACCAAGATCAATCTAGGAGATGCTAGCAGCGAGCAAGAGGGAGTGCATCTTCATACCCTTGAAGATCACTAAGCGGAAGCGTTACAAGAACGCGGTTGATGGAGTCGTACTCGCGGCGATTCAAATCGCGGGAGATTCGATCCAAGCGCCGAACGGACGGCGCCTCCGCGTTCAACACACGTACAGCCCGGGGACGTCTCCTCCTTCTTGATCCAGCAAGGGGAGAGGAGAAGTTGAGGGAGAACTCTGGCAGCACGACGGGGTGGTGGTGGTGGAGCTCGTGGTTCTCCGGCAGAGCTTCACTAAGCACTACGATGGAGGAGGAGGTGTAGGAAGGAGGAGGGCTGCGCCAGGGGCAAAAGGGGTCAAGCTCCCATGCACCTCCCCACTATATATAGGGGTGGAGGGGGCTGGTTTATTGCCCTCCAAGTCCATTGGGGCGTTGGCAAAGGTAGGAGGAAAGAAATCCCATCCTTTCCCTTCCCCACCGATTGTTATCTCCCCTTTTTAGGGATCTTGATCTTATCCCTTCGGGATATGATCTTATTCCTTCTAAGGGGGGATCTTGGTGCGCCTTGACCAGGGGTGTGGGGCCTTGCCCCCACTACCCACATTCATGTGGGTCCCCCCATGTAGGTGGGCCCCACTCCGGAACCTTCTAGAACCTTCCCGGTACAATACCGAAAAATCCCGAACATTTTCCGGTGGCCAAAATAGGACTTCCCATATATAAATCTTTACCTCCGGACCATTCCGGAACTCCTCGTGATGTCCGGAATCTTATCCGAGACTCCGAAAAACTTTCGGTAACCACATACAATTCCCATTACAACTCTAGCGTCATCGAACCTTATGTGTGTAGACCCTACGGGTTCGGGAACCATGCAGACATGACCGAGACATCTCTCCGGCCAATAACCAATAGCGGGATCTGGATACCCATATTGGCTCCCACATGTTCCATGATGATCTCATCGGATGAACCACGATGTCGGGGATTCAATCAATCCCGTATACAATTCCCTTTATCGGTATGTTCCTTGCCCGAGATTCGATCGTCGGTATCCCCATACCTCATTCAATCTCGTTACCAGCAAGCCTCTTTACTCGTTTCGTAACACATGATCCCGTGGCTAACTCCTTAGTCACATTGAGATCATTATGATGATGCATTACCGAGTGGGCCCAGAGATACCTCTCCGTCATACGGAGTGACAAATCCCAGTCTCGATTCGTGCCTACCCAACAAACACTTTCAGAGATACCTGTAGTGCACCTTTATAGTCACCCAGTTACGTTGTGACGTTTGATACACCCAAAGCATTCTTATGGTATCCGGGAGTTGCACAATCTCATGGTCTAAGGAAATGATACTTGACATTATAAAAGCTCTAGCAAACGAACTACACGATCTTGTGCTATGCTTAGGATTGGGTCTTGTCCATCACATCATTCTCCTAATGATGTGATCCCGTTATCAACGACATCCAATGTCCATGGCCAGGAAACCACAACCATGTATTGATCAACGAGCTAGTCAACTAGAGGCTCACTAGGGACATGTTGTAGTCTATGTATTCACACATGTATTATGGTTTCCGGTTAAAACAATTATAGCATGAACAATAGACAATTATCATGAACAAGGGAATATAATAATAACCATTTTATTATTGCTTCTAGGGCATATTTCCAACAAATCTTTCCCCACCACATGATGCTCGCAAAATAGAAAATAAAAAGGAATAGAGGAAAATACTTTGACTCTTGCATAAAAGTAAAAGATAGGCCCTTCACAGAGGGAAGCAGAGGTTGCCACGCGCTTTTTGATTTTGTATGCACAATCTCTTAATGCAAAATAACGTCATGTTATATTGCCCCTTATAATAGCAACCTTTATTATGCAGTCCATTGCTTTTATTACTTTGCCATCACAAGTTCGTACAACGCTTATTTTCCTTTACACTAAACGATCAAACACATTTAGAAGCTATTTTTATTGCCCTTTTGCATGGATGACAACTTACTTGAAGGATCTTACTCAATCCATAGGTAGGTATGGTGGACTCTCAAAACATGAATTTGGGTTTAAGGTTTTTGGATGCACAAGTAGTATCTCTACTTAGTGCGGATTTTTGGCTAGCAAATATATTGGGCAAGCACCCCATGTTGGAGGATCTCTAACAATATAACTTCTGTGTGAATATGAACAAACATAAATCATTACATTGTCTTCCTTGTCCAACGTCAACAATTTGGCATAAGATATTTAATGGGGCTCACAATCATAAAAGATGTCCAAGATAGTATATTTGCATGTGAATCTTCTCTTCCCTGATTAATTCTGTCATGAATTGCACCATTGATCAATGCTATGTTTGTCAACTTTCAATAAATTTTACCACTTATACTTTTCCTTATGTGATGTCATTACTTACCATAAGATTAGCCTATGGTCTTCTTCATTATTTCCTTTATTTCGATTGAAACAGAAAACTAAGGAAGCAAAAACTCAAACTAAACTTTATTATGTAACTCTCACTCGATTACATAGATAGATAATCATGAAACTAGCACTCGAAAATAGATCATACTAAACTTTTATTCAACTAAATCATGAAATAGCTAAGGATCGAAGTAAGATAGGTAAAGGTAATAAAAGTGATGGTGATACGATATCGAGGCATGTCCCCCAAGCTTGACACAAGCCAAGGGGAGTGCCCATACCCGTGTACTCAAGTCTCCTTCTTTGGTGATGAAGATGGAGGTGGTGGAGATAAGGTAGCATTCTTCTTTTCTAGCGTGCGTCTAAGGCTAAAATTTTCCTCCCTTAGATCATCATTCTCTTGCTCGATCTTTAATACTCTCTTGCATAATGCCGCCTTGCTCTCCTGCAGAAAACGAGATAGGATAAATTGAATCTTAGATTTGTTCGCCTTGTTTGGGAGCCTTGAATTCTTGAATTCCACGTGCATATCTCCAGATTGAGGTAGTGGAACTTCATCTTCTTCGGAGCTAGAATCCTCCATCTTCTCAGGATCGGAGTCTTCCTCCTCGTCTATGGCCCATAAGTAAGGATAGGTCTCCTTAAAGATGTTCGGATCTGCAGTATGGTGGGAAACATAGCTCTCTCCATCCGAATCTTGTGACAACATATTTTCAGATATGTCAGAGAAACAACACGAAACAAGGACAGAGGATTTCTCTGCGATACAGTGGTCAAATCGCCCAGGGGTAGATATAAAGATTTTTTTATCTTGGGAAACAAGTATACGGAAGGAAAACAGAGTCGGGAAGGTGCCCGAGGGGCCCACTACCCACCAGGGCGTGCCAGGTGGGGGTGGCGCGCCCTGGTGCCTTGTGGGCACCTGGGTTGCCTTCCGGGTTGTTTCTTATTTTTCTATTTTTTCTAATATTCCAAAACTGACAGAAAATATTTTTGCGGATTTTTCGAGTCCGTTTACTTACCGTATCACGTACCTCTTCCTTTCGAGGGTTCTGGAGTGTTCTGGAAGGTTTCTTTTATGTGTTCCCCCGGTGTCATGATTTGGATAATGTCAGTTTCAACATTAACTAGCAAGATGCCCGTGCATTGCATCGAACATCAAGATGCATTTTTTTTACAAAACACCTGTTGTGATTGACCCATGCGGGAGTAATCCCATGTGTAAAAACTAATGATATCTCGAGAAAGAGGAGAGAGAAGGAGAGGAGGGAAGTGCTGGTGATTGGTGGTCGGGCTGAACAAAGGCATGGGGATCGATGATGCCGACAGCGGTCACCATGCCAGATTGTTCCAGAGGCTTCCTTTTTTAATTGCTCAACAATGAGGTTATGGGAGATAAGGATGAACAAGGGAAGGCCTTATCTGCAAATGTGGAGAGAGGTGTGGGTATCTTTTTGCAAAATTACCATAGTTTGCTTTCTATCCATCAGATATAGATCGGACGATCTATATTGCAAGATGACAAGCACACCATCATCACCAACTCGATTTTTTATATCAACATTAATAGGAGTACCTAAAATATAGTGTTTAATTCTTTGTCCATTGACCACCTTCGGATTGGTACCTTCGGCATTATTAATCTTGGTAGCTCCAGAGCAATAAAATTCTTCGATGATATATGGTCCTTCCCATTTGGAAACAAGTTTTATTGCAAAAAACTAAAAGGATAATTGTACAATAGAACATATTCACCAACTTTGAATTCCCGCTTTTGGATTCTTTTGTCATGCCATCTGTTTACATTTTCTTTAAATAGTTTGGCATTTTCATAGGCTTGGGTTCTCCATTCATCTAGTGAGCTAATATCAAATAGCCTCTTTTCACCGGCAACTTTGAAATCATAGTTGAGTTCTTTGATTGCCCAATATGCTTTATGTTCTAACTCAAGAGGTAAATGACAAGCTTTTCCATAAACCATTTTCTATGGAGACATACCCATAGGGTTTTCATAAGCTGTTCTATAGGCCCAAAGTGCATCATCAAGTTTCTTAGACCAATTATTTCGGGACCTATTGACGGTTTTTTGTAATATTTATTTTATTTCTCTATTGTTTAACTTAGACCACTAGTTTGAGGATGATAGGGTGATGCAATTCTATGGTTAACATCATATTTAGCAAGCAATTTACGGAAAGCACCATGAATAAAATGTGAACCACCATCAGTCATGAGATATATAGGGACTTCAAACCTCGGGAAGATAATTTCTTTAAGCATTTTAATAGAGGTGTTATGATCAACACTACTAGTTGGAATAGCTTCTACCCTCTTAGTGACAAATCAACAACAACCAAAATATGTGTATACCCATTAGAGGAAGGAAAAAGTCCCATATAATCAAAGCTCCAAACATCAAATGGTTCAATAACAAGTGAATAATTCATAGGCATTTCCTGACGCTTACCAATATTACCAATTCTTTGACATTCATCACAAGATAAGACAAACTTACGGGCATCTTTGGAAAGAGTAGGCCAATAAAAACCAGATTGTAATACCTTGTGTGCAGTTCTATCTCCCACATGATGTCCTTCGTAGACTTCGGAGTGACATTTCTGTAGGATTTGTTCCTATTCATGCTTAGGTATACAACTTCTAATAATACCATCTACTCCTTCTTTATAAAGATGTGGGTCATCCCAAAAGTAATGTCTTAAGTCATAGAAGAATTTTTTCTTTTGTTGGTATGTGAAACTAGGTGGTATAAATTCAGCAACAATGTAATTAGCATAGTCAGTATACCAAGGAGTACTATGAGAAGCATTTATGACAGCTAGTTGTTCATCAGGGAAGCTATCATCAATAGGTAGTGGGTCATCAAGAATATTTTCTAACCTAGACAAGTTACCAACTACGTGATTCTCAGTTCCTTTCCTATTAGTAATATGTAAGTTAAATTCTTGTAGCAGGAGAACCCACCTAATGAGTCTAGGTTTAGCATCTTTCTTTTCCATAAGATATTTAATAGCAGCATGATCGGTGCGAACAATTACTTTGGAATCAATAATGTAAGATCTGAATTTATCACAAGCAAACACAACTGCTAAAAATTCTTTCTCAGTAGTAGCATAATTTCTTTGGGCATTGTCTAGAGTTCTACTAGCATAATGGATAACATTTAATTTCTTATCAACTCTTTGTCCTAGAACAACACCAACAACATAATCACTAGCATCACACATAATTTCAAAAGGCAAATTCCAATCAGGTGGTTGAACAATAGGTGCAGAAGTTAAGGCCTTAAGTGTTTCAAAGGTTTCTACACAATCATCATCGACAAATGGAACATCCATTTGTAAAAGATTAGTAAGAGGCCTATAAATTTTAGAGAAGTCTTTAATGAACCTCCTATAGAAACCAGCATGACCAAGGAAACTACAAATACCTTTAATGTCTTTAGGACATGGCATTTTCTCAATTGCATCAACTTAGCTTTATCCACCTCAATACGTCGTTCAGAAATTTTATGCCCAAGACAATACCTTCATTAACCATAAAGTGGCACTTTTCCCAATTCAAGACAAGATTAGTTTGTCACATCTCTACAAAAACTTGATCAAGGTTGCTTAAGCAATCATCAAAAGAAGTTTCGTAAACGGAAAAATCATCCATGAAAACCTCAACAATCTTTTCACAAAAATCGGAGAATATAGCAGTCATACATCTTTGAAAGGTAGCAGGTGCATTACATAAACCAAAAGGCATATGTCTATAAGCATAAGTTCCAAAAGGACAAGTAAAGGTGGTTTTCTCTTGATCGGGTTGTGATACAGGTATTTGAGAGAAACCAGAATATCCATCAAGAAAACAAAAGTGTGTGTGCTTTGACAATCTTTCTAACATTTGATCAATAAAAGGTAGAGGGTAATGATCTTTTCTAGTAGCTTTATTTATTTTTCTAAAATCAATTACCATTCTATAGCCAGTCACTATTCTTTGTGGAATGAGTTCATTTTTATCATTAGGAACAACAGTGATACCTCCTTTCTTAGGGACACAATGAACATGACTTACCCATCTACTATCAGCTATGGGATAGATTATACCTGCTTCTAGAAGTTTTAGTATTTCAGTTCTTACCACTTCCTTCATCTTAGGATTTAATCACCGTTGGTGATCAACAACGGGTTTAGCATCAGGTTCCATATTAATCTTGTGCTGATAGAGAGTGGGACTAATGCCCTTAAGATCGTCAAGAGTATATCCAATAGCAGAACAATGCTTCCTTAGAATTTTTAATAATCTCTCTTCTTCGTGTTCTAAAAGGTTAGCACTAATAATAACATGATATATCTTTTTCTCATCAAGATAAGCATACTTCAAAGTGTCAGACAATTGTTTCAATTCAAACACATGATCACCTTTAGGTGGAGGAGGGTCTCCTAGAGTTTCAATAGGCAAATTTTAAGGATAGGTTGTTGTTCAAAGAATATCTTATCTATGTGATTTGTTTCACACAAATGCATATCATTTTCATGGTCTAGCAGATATTGTTCTAGTGGATCAGTAGTAGGTACGACAATAGAAGCAAGACTAATTATTTCATCCTTACTAGGCAATTATTTATCATTAGGTTGTCTACGAAACTTAGAGGAATTAAACTCATGAGACACATCAGCAAAATTGATACTGACTATTTCTTTATGACAATCTATCTTAGCATTGACAGTTTTCAAGAAAGGTCTACCAAAAATTATGGGACATAAATCATCTTGTGGGGAAACAAGAACTAGAAAATTAGTAGGGTATTTTATTTCCCCACACAAGACTTCAACATCTCTAACAATCCCAAGTGGTGTGACAGTATCTCTATTAGCAAGTTTAATAGTGACATCTATGTCTTCTATTTCAGCGGGTGCTATATCATTCATAATTTCTTGGTATAAGGTAAAAGGGTTAGCACTCACACTAGCACCTAAATCACATAAACCATGATAGCGATGATCTCCTATTTTAACTGAGATGACAGGCATGCCAACAACAGGCTTGTTCTTATCTTTAGTATCGGGTTTGGCAATTCTAGCAGCTTCATCACAGAAATAAATAACATGCCCATCAATATTATCGACCAAGAGATCTTTGACCATAGCAACACTAGGTTCTACTTTAATTTGTTTAGAGGGTTTAGGTGCTTTAATATTAATAGCATGTTCCTTTATCCTAACAGGGAAAGGTGGTTTTTTAATATAAGCAGTAGGCACAACTGGATCAACATTGTAAATGACCGTTTCATCTTTAACTATGACTGGCACCTCAATCTTTTCTTTAATAGGGGGATGATATTTAAACCACTTCTCTTTAGATAGATCAATATGAGTAGCAAATGATTCAAAAAAAGAGGCTACTATCTCAGAGTCAAGTCCATATGTAGTGCTAAACTTGTGAAAATCATCGGTATTCATAAAAGATTTAGCACAATCAAACTCAAGATTAATACCTTACTCTTTAACTTCGTCGAGTTCCCAATCTTCTGAGTTGCATTTAATTATTTCTAAAAGATCCCACCTGAATTCAATAGTCTTCTTCATAAAAGAACCAACACAAGAAGTATCGAGCATGGATTGATCATTACGAGAAAGCCGAGCATAAAAATTCTAACTGATAATTTCTCTTGAGATCTCATGATTGGGGCATAAATATAACATTGACTTAAGCCTCCCCCAAGCTAGAGCGATAATTTCTCCTTCACGAGGCCAAAAATTATAATGTAATTCTGATCACGATGAACTAGATGCATAGGATAAATTTTCGGTGAAATTCCAATTCCAGTCGATTCCAATTCCAAGATCCAATATCATCGCATAGACTATACCATGTCAATGATTTCCCCCCAAAGATAAAGGGAAAACCTTCTTCTTAACTTCATCTCTGGGTAAACCTGCAAGCTTAAACAATCCGCAAATTTCATCCACATGTATCAAATGCATATCGGGATGCTTCATTCCGTTTCCTACATAAGGATTAGCTAGCAGTTGCTCTATCATACCCGAAGGAATTTCATAACTAATATTTTCAGTAGGTGCAGTAGCTTGAGGGGCAACTCTTTGTGCTTCCGGTCGAGGTGAAGATACCCCGAACAAACCCCTCAAAGGATTGTTTTCCATAGTAGCAAGTGACAATAAATTTCAGCACGTAATATAAATTTTTCCTTACCGATTTCCACTTACCAAGAGCGCTTCACTCCCCAGCAATGGCGCTAGAAAAGAGTCTTGATGACCCAAAAGTACAGGGGATCAATCATAATCCTTTTGATAAGTAAGAGTGTCGAACCCAACGAGGAGCAGAAGGAAGTGACAAGCGGTTTTCAGTAAGGTAATTTCTGCAAGCACTGAAATTGTCGGTAACAAGTAGTTTGATAGTAAGATAATTTGTAATGGGCATGTAACGGTAACGGTAACGGTAAATAAAGTGCAGCAAGATAGTCCAATCCTTTTTGTAGCAAAGGAAGGGCCGAAACGGTCTCTTATAATAAGCAAAGCATTCTTGAGGACACACGGGAATTTCATCTAGTCACTTTCATCATGTTGGTTTGATTCGCGTTTGCTACTTTGATAATTTGATATGTGGGTGGACCGGTGCTTGCTTGTTGTTCTTACTTGAACAAACCTCACACTTATGATTAACCCCCTCGCAAGAATCCACAACTATGAAAGAAGAATTAAGATACCAAACTAACCATATCATTAATCATATGGATACAAATCAACCCCTTACGGAATAGCGCACAAACTAGGGTTTAATCTTCTGTCACTCTAGCAACCCATCATCTAATAACTACTCCACAATGCATTTCCTTAGGCCCAAAGATGGTGAAGTGTCATGTACTCGACGTTCACGTGACACCACTAAGGGAATCACAACATACATATCATCAAAATATCGAACGAATATCAAATTCACATGATTACTTGCAACATGACTTCTCCCGTTGCCTCAAGAACAAGGGAACCTACTCACAAATAATATTCATGCTCAAGATCAGAGGGATATTAAATAGCATAATGTATCTAAACATATAATCTTCCACTAAATAAACCATATAGCATCAACTACGAGACGTAATCAACATTACTAGTCGCCCACAGGTACCAATCCGAGGTTCCGGTACAAAGATTGAACACAAGAGATGAACTAGGGTTTTGAGATGAGATGGTGCTATTGAAGATGTTGATGAAGATTGGCCTCCTAAAGATGAGAGGGTTGTTGGTGATGACTATGGCTTCAATTTCCCCCTCCCAGAGGGAATTTCCCCTGGCGGAATCGCTCCACCGGAGGGTAAAAGTGCTCCTGCCCAAGTTCCGCCTCAAGACGGCGACTCTCCATCCCGAAAGTCCTCTCTTTATTTTTTCTAGGTTAAAAGACCTTATATACCAGAAGATGGGCACCAGAGGTGGGCCGAGGAGCCCACTACCCACCAGGGCGCGCCTGGAGGGGGTGGCGTGCCCTGGTGCCTTGTGGGCACCTGGATGGCCTCCTCTGGTAGTTCTTTTCTCCAGTATTTTTTATTTATTCAAAAATAGTTCTTCATAAAATTTCAGCTCATTTGGAGATGTGCAGAATAGGTATCTCTGATATAGCTTTTTCAGGTCCAGAATTCCTGCTGCCGGTATTCTCCCTCTTTGTATAAACCTTGCATATGATGAGAGAAAAGGCATTAGAATTACTCTACAAAGTGTTATAATGCATAAAAATGCTATAAATAACAGTAGGAAAACATGATGCAAAATGGACGTATCACTTGGCAAAATCAATGGAAATTTCAAGAAGTTGGCATGAAACCATTAGTGTGAATCTCAAATTGTTAAGTATGCCACCTTGAAGATAATCTCTAAAATGGTGTTGATCTCACAACAGTAGGCAGTATAATCCGATGAAATTAGTAGAAACTCACTCCTAATGCCTTATGTCATATCTAAATCCTCATATTCATGCAAAACCATGCACGTCCATCATATAACACCAATTCATTACCTATTCAACAAAGCAAAAGAAAGGAAAAAAACATAGTTCAACAATTCAAGACATGCCAAAATAAAGTTCAACAATCCATATATAGGCGATGTAAGAATGAATCATCACTTCACGCTCAGTTCCAAAATACTTGACGCCGTTTTGCCCAGCTCCAAAAATTGGATCCATGCTTATAGCCAACCAAGCTTCACAAAACAACACCGACGGAGTCAAATCCGACAAATTTTGGATAGGGGGCCCCGAGCTAATTGTCTTGATAGGATGGTAATAGGGGCATGGGTATTTACCCAGGTTCGGGCTCTCCTAAGAGATAAAACCCTATGTCTTGCTCAGAGGCGGAGGATGAAAAAAAATCAAGGTGTGGCGAACTCTTAAGTCATTGTTTTTGATGCACACGCCTGCTCGATGGCGATACCTAGCCCACGGCCGTTGTCGGCCATTGGCCAGTCCCGTCATCCGCCTCATCCTAGCCGGCCGCCGCCGTGCTTTCTAGGATTGCTGCTGCGTGCGAGTGTAGTTTTTATTTTGAGAACCGCCCTCTCGGCAATTTATTTAAGTGTTAGGGGGATTTGCATCCGATTGTACAAATGTCAATCAGACAAGGAGGGATTACATTGAGAGACAAAGAGCTAACACCAATATTAAGGGCGAAGCGCATGCATGAGCAGCTCCATTCACTCCTCTCTTGACCCATTGAAGCTTGAATCCCTGAAAATTTTGGAGATAGATTTTCATCTCCCTAAAAACCTTGCTTCGTGCATGTGTACTTGGTTAGTGGCTTCGTGCGTCAACGCTCTGGCTGGTTCATGCATCATGTACTGGCTTGGTTTGTTCATGGGCTGCGTCTGCGTGGCCCAGTTATCAGTGAACGGCCTCTCGCTCTTGTAGTGATCTTTCCCAGCGTTGCATGGCTGCGAGGATATCCAGCAATAGCAGTAGATGCATATGTATAAAATTTTCATTCCACCCAATCAAGGTGTGGGGGCCGCCATGCCTTGCCCACTGGGGTGCTCCGCTAGTGGTCCTGCCTGTGTTTGTATTTATTTAGGATGGAGTACAAAATATAGGTGATCTACCGTGAGATCGTTGTGTGTCCTCTACAGGCCCTACCCCTCAGTTTATATAGGCACGGGGAGGGGGGGGGGGTTCTAGGGTTATATCCTAGTCGGTTACGTACAAGGAGACAAGGAGAACGTGTTCTAGACGACTTCGAATATCTTTGGAGTATACGCCATCTCTTGAGGAGCCTTCCTTTTATACGCCATGGGCCACCTAGACGTGGCCCTCTGGTGAACTGACATGGGGGTCCCTGGCCCGGCCCACTTGTCTGAGAGATGACGTGGTGTGAGGCCCCCTATCCGGGACACTATCAGTAGCCCCCTGAACCGGTTTTCAAGCCCGGGACACTCCTTAGTTTTTTGAGATGTTCTTCATCTTCAGTCGCTGGTCTTGAGAATTGCTTGAACGAGTTCTTGTATCTGAGGTGTTTCATGCCCACCTTGGTTTCTACCAAGATCTTCATTATTTCTGTGCATCTCCAGACAGTGCTAATATTCCCATGCATCAATTAGTCATTAAGTATTCCCGTGCTTGGCGTGTCATTGATACGTCTCCAATGTATCTATAATTTATGAAGTATTCATGCCATGTTTACACCAATTTTATATGGTTTTGGTATGATTTGCATGGAACTAACCCGGACTGACGCTGTTTTCAGCAGAACTACCGTAGTGTTGTTTTTTGTTTAGAAATAAAAGTTCTCCAAATGCAACAAAACATTTTGATGATTTTTTTGGAACAAAAGAGGCAGTAGAAGCTTCATGGGAGGACTAGAAGGTGAAGGAAGTGAGCACAAGACACCTGGGCCACGCTAGGAGGCCCAGGCGTGCCCAGGAGGGTTGTGCTCACCTCGAGGCCCATCTTCGCGTGATTCCAACGCTGAAAAATCCTATAAATAGAGAAACCATCAGAAAGAACCCTACATCAGAAGTTCCACCGCCGCAAGCCTCTATAGCCACTAAAAACCAATCTAGACCCCGTTCCTGCACCCTACCGGAGGGGGAAATCATCACCGGTGGCCATCTTCATCATCCCAGCGGCCACCATGATGAGGAGGGATTAGTCCACCCTCGGTGCTGAGGGTTTGTACCAGTAGCTATGTGTTTAATCTCTCTCTCCCTCTCTCTCTCTGTCTCTCTCTCTCTTGTGTTCTTGAGATGTCACGATCTTGATGTATCGCGGGCTTTGTTAATATAGTTGGATCATATGTTGTTTTCCCCTCTCTATCTTGTTGTGAATTGTGTTTTCCCTTTGAGATTTTGTTTTATCGGATTGAATACTTTTATGGATTTGAGAGAACTTGATGTATGTCTTTCTATGAATACCCATGGTGACAATGGGGTATCATATTGATTCACTTGATATGTGTTTTGGCACTCAACTTGCGGATTCCCGAGGTGACATTGTGGTAATCTATGCATAGGGGTTGATGCATGTTCTCGTCCTTGTTTCTCTGATAGAAATATTGGGGCACTCTTTGAGGTTCTTTGTGTTGGATTGAGTATTACGAATCTGAAATTGTTTGATGCATACAGTATAATCAACTCACGGATACTCGCAGTGACATTGGAGTATCTAGGTGACATTAGAGTTGGTTGATGTTTATCATATGGTGTTATTTTAGTACGAACTCTTGGTTAGGTCGATCGAAAAGAATAGCTTGGTGTTATTTTAGTACGAACTCTAGGATAGATTGATCGGAAAGAATAGCTTTGAGGTGGTTTCGTACCCTACAAACAATTTCTTCTTATGTTCTCCGCTAGATAAGAACTTTGGAGTGATTCTTCATCGCACTTGAGGGATGGTTATATTACCCAATATTATATTAGCATTGTTGAGAGATTGCACTAGCGAAAGTATGGACCCTAGGCCTTGTTTTCAAGGATTGCAATACCGTTTGTGCTCACTTTTGTTACTTGCTACCTTGCTATTTTTTATTGTTCCTATTAAAAAAATTCAATATCTACTATCATTACTACACTTGTATCACCATGACATGCAGACGTGTGTAAGGCCCCCACCATTGTCACGTCCTATCAAACAAGTGCGCCTCGATACGATAATTCATAAATTGCCTCCTCAATTCCCATGTGTGATTAACACATGACATATGGGAAAATGTGGGAATTACTGCCATGCGACATATTTATCCTGCTGACGCATGATGTCTACTATGCAACTTTATTCTTGTAGACTCGTGTTGGACCTCCAAACGCAGAGTTCTGTAGGACAGTAGCAATTTTCCCTCAAGTGGATGACCTAAGGTTTATCAATCCGTGGGAGGCGTAGGATGAAGATGGTCTCTCTCAAACAACCCTGCAACCAAAAAACAAAGAGTCTCTTGTGTCCCAACACACCAAATACAATGGTAAATTGTATAGGTGCACTACTTCGGCAAAGAGATGGTGATACAAGTGTAGTAATGATAGTAGATACTGATTTTTGTAATAGGAACAATAAAAAACAGCAAGGTAGCAAGTAACAAAAGTGAGCACAAACGATATTGCAATGCTTGAAAACAAGGCCTAGGGTCCGTACTTTCGCTAGTGCAATCTCTCAAGAATGCTAGTATAATTGAATCATATAACCATCCCTCAACGTGCGATGAAGAATCACTCCAAAGTTCTTATCTAGCGGAGAACATTAGACGAAATTGTTTGTAGGGTACGAAACCACCTCAAAGTTATCCTTTCCGATCGATCTATCCAAGAGTTTGTTCTAAAGTAACACCAAGTTATCCTTTCCGATGAATCTATCCAAGAGTTCGTACTAAAATAACACCATATGATACACATCAACCAACTCAAATGTCACCTAGATACTCCAATGTCACCGCGAGTATCTGTGAGTTGATTATACGATATGCATCAAACAATTTCAGATCCATAATACTCAATCCAACACAAAGAACCTCAAAGAGTGCCCCAAGATTTCTACTGGAGAAACAAGGACGAAAATGTGCATCAACCCCTATGCATAGATTACCCCAATGTCACCTCGGGAATCTAGGAGTTGAGTGCCAAAACATATATCAAGTGAATCAATATGATACCCCATTGTCACCACAGGTATTCATAGCAAGACATACATCAAGTGCTCTCAAATCCATAAAAGTATTCAATCCGATAATAACAAATTCTCAAAGGGAAAACTCATTTCATCACAACAAGATAGAGAGGGAGAAACACCATATGGTCCAACTATATTAACAAAGCTCGCGATACATCAAGATCATGCCAAATCAAGAACACGAGAGAGAGAGAGATTAAACACATAGCTACTGGTACAAACCCTCAGCCCCGAGGTGGACTACTCCCTCCTCATCATGGTGGCCACTTGGATGATGAAGATGGCCACCAGTGATGATTTCCCCCTCCAGCAGGGTGCCAGAACAGGGTCTAGATTGGTTTTTCATGGCTACAATGGCTTGCGGCGGCGGAACTTCTGATCTAGGGTTATTTCTGGGGGTTTCTGTATTTATAGGATTTTTTGGCGTTGGTTTCACGCGAAGATGTGCTTCGAGGTGCCCACCACCCACCAGCACATAGGCAAGGCCCCTGGCGCGCCCTGGTGGGTGGTGACCACCTCCTTCACCTTCTGGTCATCCCACGAAGCTTCTAGTGCCTCTTTTGTTCCAAAAAAATCGTCAAAAAGTTTCTTTGCATTTGGAGAACTTTTATTTCTACACAAAAAAGTAACACCACGGTAGTTCTGCTGAAAACAGCGCCAGTCCGGGTTAGTTCCATTCAAATCATACCAAAACCATATAGAATTGTTGTAAATATAGCATAAATACTTCATAAATTATAGATACGTTGGAGACGTATCAGCATCCCCAAGCTTAATTCCTACTCGTCCTCGAGTAGGTAAATGATAAAAGAAATAATTTATGAAGTATGAATGCTAGCATAGTGCATAAGTTTGATCAATGATAATTTCAATCACTTTTCCTAGCATCATAACAACAACTCTTTCTCATAAAACTCATCATGATAAAGTAGCAGTTGATAACGGAATTTTTGATGTAGAATGCTACCTATCATATTCCTCATACGCTCTTTTCTTTTATAGCATGGACATTTGGACTTGCATGATTCAAAGCAATAGTCTATAACTTGACATGAGGACATCAATACTCAAGCATATCAACAAGCAACCATGTCTTTCACAATATCAACACTAAAGAAAGCTATCCCTAGCCCATTATGCTCAATCATTGATCCATTCATGAAACACACTCGAATATTAACTATGCCCAATGCACAAGTATGACAATAGTGTTCCCTAGTTGGTGCTTTATAAGAGAAGGTGGAGACTCAGTAAAAATAAAATTGCATAAATAAACAGATATGCCCTTCGCAGAGGGAAGCAGAGATTTGTAGAGGTGTCAGAGCTCAAAGCTCAAATTGGGAGATAAAATTGTTTTGAGAGGCATGCTTTTCCTATCAACAAAAATGACCGAGAATTCCCAATACTTTCCATGCTAGATACATCGTAGGCGGTTCCCAAACATAAAATAAAGTTTATTCCTTTTCCACTATTCTTTCACAATCCATGGCTAGCCGTATCCACTGGTGCCTTCCATACCAACACTTTCCAATGAATTTATTATTTACAACATAAATAAAATTTCTTTTCATTTCGGGACTGGGCATCCTTATTACCTACCACACTCTCGTGCAATGACAAGTGAATAAAAAATCATCTTGAGAATAACACATCTAGCGTGGAAAATATTGGCCACCCCCTGCTGCTTCATGAGCGGTACGGGCACACAAAAAGGAAATTCATTTTGAAAATTAGAGTTGGCACATACAAATTTACTTAGAACGACATGGAAAATACCGCATATAGGTAGGCATGGTGGACTCATTTGGCACAACTTGGTTTAAGGAGTTTGGATGCACAAGCAGTATTCCTGCTTAATACATGAAGGCTAGCAATTAGATTGAGAAGCGACCAACCAAGAAATGAAAATGATCATAAACGAGCATTAAACATAACTAACACCGAATAATGCACCATAAGCAGGATATAACTTCATTGCATAAATATTGAATTTACGTGCTTGCATAGGGAATCACAAACCTTAACACCAATATTCCTACTAGAGCACAATTACTCACCAACATGACTCACATATTATTATCTCCATATCGCAAAACTATTGCAAGGAATCAAACTTATCATATCCAATGATCTATATGAAAGTTTTTATTATATACTTCTTGAATATCCATCATATTGGGACCAATTTCATAGCCTGTGCAAATTTTCATCACTAGTATCAACTCTCAAAATAATATAAGTGAAGCCTGAGAGTGTTCGACAAACTACTCCAAAAAGATATAAGTGAAGATCAAGCGAGTAGTTAGGTAAATGTGTAGCTATGTGAGGACTCTTTCCCATTTAAAAATTTCAGATCTAAGTATTTTATTAAAAAAAATCAAAACAAAATAAAATTACATTCCAAGAATAGCACACATCATGTGAAGAAGTAAAAACTTAGGCTCAACCGAGGCTAACCGGTAATTTCTGATGAAGAAAGGTGGGCTGCCTAACGGGGGCATCCCCAAGCTTAGATGCTTGAGACTTATTGAAATATTTTCTTGGAATGCCTTGGGCATCCCCAAGCTTGAGCTTTTGTGTCTCCTTAATTCCTTTTATATCACGGTTTCCCTAAATCTTAAAAACTTCACCCACACAAAACTCAACAAGAACTCGTGAGATAAGTTAGTATAAATCAATGCAATAACCTTATCATTCTCTACTGTAGAAAATCACTAAAATTATTATTTAAAATTTCATACTAAATGCCTCTGCATATTTAATACTCCTATCCTCAAATAGAATCATTAAACAAGCAAACATATGCAAACATAACAACAATCTGCCAAAACAGGACGTTTGTAAACGATGCAAGAAGATTCATACTTCTTTAACTCCAAAAATTATGAAAATTTACCACACTGTAGAAAATTTATCATAGCTTATTTTGCAAAAAAATCAACATTTTATCACATTCTGACTTTTCTCAAGAATTCACGCACTAGCGTGCAACTTTCTGTTTTCAAACAGCCACATATAGACTTGCAAAATAAGCATGGAAAAGGCTACACTTGACATTTTTATTGAATTAAAAGATATAAAACATTATTTTAAATAAAATAAAGAAAATCTAAACAAAATAAAATGACGCTCCAAGTAAAACTCGTATCATGTGACGAATAAAAATGTAGCTCCCAGTGAGGTTACCGATAATGTTGGAGACGAAAGAGGGGATGCCTTCCTGGGCATCCCCAAGCTTATATTCTTGGATCTTCCTTGAATATTACCTTGGGGGTGACTTGGGAATCCCCAAGCTTAGGGTCTTGTCACTCCTTATTCTTCTCATATCGATATCTCATCCAAAACATGAAAACTTCAATCACATAAAACTTAACGGAACTTCGTGAGATATGTTAGTATGATAAAGACAAATCGTTCACTTTGGTACTTTCAAAGACAATATTCGTAATAGTTCTCACACAATGACTACTGTACCTTATCATTTCCACAATTTGTATTGAGCAATATAAGCCATAGTGTAACATCCCAATTTTCAATTTGGATGTTATACATAGGTCATCATATGCATATCATATTTCATTTGCATTTTTGGTTGTGATCCTAGAAATCTTAAGCAACTCAAGGACCCAAGGAGAGAGTTGGGGATTTCATAAATTTTCATATTTGAATTTTTCTCAAATTTGAAAAGAGGATCAATTTGGTTTTAATATTTTTCTCTGTCAATATTTCCAATATTAAAATAAACGAGAGAAGATAATATGACTTCTTCAAAAAGGGAGGAGTATTGGAGGAATTTTTTTAAAATCAATTATTATATTTTATTTGGATTTTTATTGCTATTTTATTTGAATTAGAAAATATGCATTTTTGAAAATTGCATTTTTGGGCCAGAAAAATGTTCACTTCGTTCTAAATATTTTATTTAGACGGTGAAAATTGTTTTTGGCATTTTTAGATTTTTTTAGGATTTTTATTCGGCAGAATTTATTTTTAAAAAAAGTTCCCGCCCGACTGGGCCGAAGGCCCAGCCGAGCAGGCCGCGGCCCGCCAGCGCGCCGCCTTCCCCGCGCCGAGTCGCGCCCGAGCCGGACTCCGGCAGGAGTCCGGGAGCCGCCCACCGCCGCCGCTTGGCCCCTCCGCCAAGTCGGACCCCCCGCCCCTTTATACACGCCACCACCCCGCCCCCTCGTCCCCACATCGCCCCGCCGCCGCCGCCCACACCAGCGCCGCCACCTGCCGCTAGCGCCACACCGCCCCGCCGCCGCCGCGACGTCGCCCCACCCCACCGTTGTCCGCCGCCGCCGGAGCCACCGGACTCGCCGGATCTCGCCTCGCTGCCGTCGTCCCGGTTTTTCTCGAAGAACGGGTAAAAACCCGTCGCCGACGCCCGATTTTTTTCGGTCTTCGTTTTGGATCGGTTAGATCATTTTTTTTTGGTTTTGCTTTTTAGCGAACGTTCACTCGAACGTCTCTGTTCGCGAACGTTTTCGTCCATTTGTCCCTGATAGCGAACGTTCGTTCGATAGTATTTTTATTTTATTTTCGGCCAGGGACCTATCCGCGATTATTTTTATTGCAGATTAGCCCCTGATCTTCAAACCCTCGCAACTTTTTGCTTGTTTGTCCAAATCCAGTGAAACCAACGCCAAAATCTTCGTCTCGAACCCCTCTTTCTAGTTAATCATCTTGGACATGGTTTTGACAAATTAAAAATTTGGTTTCAAGCAGATTTGAATTCGAACTTCTTTTGATCGTAGTTTGAGTTTCGTAGCTCCGATTTAATTGATTCTTTTTGCAAATCGAAGCTCTTTAGTTCAACTTTTAGTTTGGATATTTTTATTTGAGTTGTACCCTTGCATCTATGCTTGAGTGATTATGTATGCTATTGTTTGTTTGTGATAGAATTTCCGGAGTGCGAAGCGTGCTACTACGAGTCACTAGGGTTTTCAGATCGTCAGCAAGGCAAGTAACACTTTGATCATACCCTTTTATTACCCAGTTTTTATGCATTAGTTTCAACCCTCAAACATTGCATGAGTAGGATTGATAACATGTGGTTTTGGGAAGTAGTTGATGATGGTAGAACCTATTGCCCTTTTTACTCAAACTCTGGGAGTTACTTCTACGTTATGCTAATACTGCCATACTATGCTTGTAGACGTGGTTTGGTTTGAGTGATTCATGACAGATGTGAGAGATTATTATGAACTAAGAGTTTATTTAAGGTGGCTACTTTAATACACATCTGGGTGGATTGTTTGTGGGCACCTGGGGAATCTAGTGTTGTCCAAGGAGATCCCGGGGAATCCGTGTGATCATCCTATGGTTCGCCACCCAGGCTCAAAGGGATCATAAGATTATTCATGCTAGAAATTTTCATGTGCAGCCACAAGCCATTATGGGCTATGGCATAGTTGAGTATGTTGTGTGACCTCTTTCAGTGGTAAACTAGCAGATGTAGGGGATGTAGGTGGTACGGTTTACCCGTCAAAAGAGTTAATGCTTCTGAAAGACCGTGTCTCGGTCATCCGTTTCTCAAACACCATGTAGTGCGAGAAATTCAACAGAGGAGATCGAGTCTTGTGGGGAAAAGTGCGCAAACCTCTGCAGAGTGTACAAACTAATCATGGTTAGCCGTGTCCGCGGTTATGGACATCTTTAGTATCTGGTGCTTGAATTATTATGATGATCTTGTCACTTTACTTAATTAATTTGTTGGGTTTTGATTATTAATTTTGGGATTGAGATGGGGTTTCCATTCTCAATGTTTTCAACAAACTTTGTAGTTGAATAAAATATATTCCTTTGTAGTAAGGAAAAATTGGCTTTACGCAAAAATGACAACCATAGAGCCTCCACCAGCCATATATGCATGTAGATATAGCTGTTATATTGTTCATTGCTCTACAGTGTTGTTTTGCCAGCATATTCCATGTGCTGACGCGTTTCGGGCTGCAACGTATTATGTTGAAGACTTTTCAGATGAAGAGTAAGGTGCGCCAGGTCGTTGTCATGCACTCAGCTATGCCGTTGGAGTTGATGGACTCATTTACCTTTGATGCTTCCGCATTTATCTTATTTAGATGGCCTTAAGCCATATTATTGTAATAAGTTCTCTTTTGAGACATTCGATGTAATAAGTGTGTGATTGCACTCTGTTATAAATCCTTCAAGTACTGTGTGTGTCTGCATTACCGGTCCAGGGATGACACTTATGCACAGAGATTTAACCGCCTGAGGTCGGATCACTACAAGATGGAATCAGAGCACACGCTGACTGTAGGATGCGACCACTAAGATAAGCCATAGGTCACTCTTCTCTACTCATTTCTGACTCTCGTCCATTTTCCACTCTATAGATGGCGGAGCCAAGGAACAAGTTTGTTCAACCGGATGAAGACACACCATTTGGACGACACTTGAAGGAAGTCACTAGGTACCTGAACATCGAAATACCAAGCTTCACCGGGACCTACACCACCACTTTACCAGAAGAGGAGCGTTGGATGATTCGAGTTCATGTTCCAGGAAGGACATTCGCGCCAGTTACTGAGCCCATAGAGTTTTCCTTTGATGCACCGACCTGGAGTCTTGGAAAGAGCATGGCAGCTCACATCGCCATGGGACGCATCGGCGAAGTCTACAACAAGGATCTTAAGGACACCATTTACCAGATATGTGGGCGCCGAGATGAGCAATGGGAGATGATCAGCACCAGGAGGGACAAGTCCATTGCAGCCTTCATCCAGGAGTTAAACCAGCACATTCGCCGCCAGGAGAACAAAATGTGCGCCAGCATGATAGATCTGAAGAAGGTGATGACCAGGAACATGGACCTTGAAGAGGAACTCAAGTCTACATGCGATGGATATGAGGAGGAAATTGTAGTGCTACTGGAGAAGAATGAATACATGAAGAAGAAGCTAGGAGTATTCATGGGAGATCCCGCACCTGAGGAGGACATCCGTCCTGAAGAATATATCATCATCGATGACACCGACTCCGACCCCGACCCCGACAGTAGTGATGATGATTACGAAGACGAAGCTAGAGCAGATATTATGGAATCTTCCACCGATCAAAATTTCTAGTCGACCACCATATTATCAGTAGTATTCCCCCATGTATATAGTAGTAGTCCGAGTATTTTGTAACAGTAGATAGATTCGATTGTATGCCCTTATTTGAATTGAGTGGCGTGATATGAATGTGTTTGTCTCATGTGCATATGGGTAGTGATTTCCCCTTTAGACCTCATTCTATTCTAACCTCTCCCCTCTAAACCCATCAGATGCCTCCGAGACGTGACCCCGGATTTTTCTTCCCACCGGAGTTCACTCAGTTGATCCAGTAGCAGAATGCCTTGATGTAGTTGCTAGTCCAGAACCAAGGCAACAACAACAACAACAACAACAACCCGCCGCCACCACCTCCAGTTGACAACTTAGCCTGTTTTCTGAGGTTAAATCCGCCGGTGCTTTCCAGTAGCACCGAGCCGATAGTTGCTGATGACTGGATCTGTAGGATTGGAAGGGAGTTGACCACCGCAGGTTGCATAGATGTTGAGAAGGTGCGCTTTGCCGCACACCAACTGGATGGACCCGCAGCCTCATGGTGGGACAATTACACAGCCACTTTCCCTATAGCCAATGTCACTTGGGATCAGTTTCAGCAAGCTTTCCGTACATCACATGTCTCAACTGGAGCTATGAGCATGAAGAAGCGTGAGTTTCACAACTTACGCTAGGGAAATCATACTATGAGGCAGTACGTGGATGAGTTCAGCAAGTTAGCTCATTATGCCCCGGATGATGTGGCCACAGATGCCGTGAAGCAGGAGAAGTTTTTGGAAGGGCTGAATGATGAGCTGAGTATGCAGCTGATGGTAGCTACATTTGCTAACTACCAGGAGTTGGTAGACAGGGCTCTTATGATTGAAGGGAAGCAACAGCTGATAGAGAGCCGCAAAAGGAAGTATGGACAAGGGAAGTATAACTCTGGAGCTCAGCAGAAGCCTCGTTTCACCCCGAACTTGGGAGGATATACCCATAACCATGGAGGCCACACTCACAATGGAGGAAGTTCACATAACCACAGTGGTCCCAAGAATGGAAATGGGAATGGAGCAAGCAGCAACCAGAACCGTCCCAACCCATCAACACCCGCTAAGAAGGATCTGAGTCATGTCACCTGTTACAAGTGCGGGAAGACTGGGCACTACGCCAACGATTGTTCTGAGTTGAAGAATGGAAATGGAAATGGAAGCTCTGGGAAGAAGCCCAATCCCTTCACCAGAGGTCAGGTGAACCACATCAACGTGGAGGAAGTTGAAGATCAGCCTGACGCGGTGATTGGTAAGTTTTTTGTTAAGTCATTTACCGCTCTTATTCTTTTCGATACTGGTGCATCGCATTCATACATATCAAGGGGATTTGTGGACAAGTTTAGGTTGCCAACCCTAGCCCTTAGGTCACCCATGTTAGTAAGCTCGCCAGGAGCAGAGTATATGGCCAGCCGATGGTGTGATCGGTTACCCTTAACCATTGGTAGCCATGTTTTCCCCTCAGACCTAATAATTTTGGAGTCACAAGGATTGGATATAATACTAGGCATGGATTGGCTATCAAAGTATGGAGGAAACATTGACTATGCTAGTAAGTCGATACTTCTCACCACCCCGGAGGGAAAAAGGATCAAGTATGCATCGAGGCATGCGCCAAGGAGAACCCAAGTGAATTCCCTCTCAGGAGTTGTTTAGGAGGAAGTGCCTGTAGTGAAGGATTACCCGGATGTATTTCCAGAGGAACTACCAGGCATGCTGCCGGATCGAGATATAGAATTTTTGATAGAGCTGCTGCCAGGCACCAGACCAATATCAAAGAGGCCATACCGGATGCCCGCAAATGATCTGGAGGAAATTAAGAAGCAGATTAAGGAGTTATTGGAGAAAGGTTACATTCGACCAAGTTCGTCACCGTGGGGAGCCCCGGTGCTCTTGGTTGAGAAGAAGGATGGATCTTTGAGAATGGTTGTTGATTATCATGCATTGAATGAAGTAACGATCAAGAACAAGTACCCACTACCGATGATCAATGATTTGTTTGACCAGCTGCAAGGAGCTAAAGTATTTTCGAAGATCGATCTGCGATCAGGATACCACCAGCTAAAGATCCGAGAGCAGGATATACCTAAGACAGCTTTTACCACAAGGTATGGGCTGTATGAGTACACGGTCATGTCATTTGGATTGACTAATGCCCCTGCTTATTTCATGAGTATGATGAATAAGGTGTTCATGGAGTTCTTGGATAAGTTTGTTGTGGTGTTCATTGATGATATTTTGGTATACTCGAAGAATGAAGAGGAGCACAAGGAGCATTTGTGTTTAGTTCTCGAGAAGCTCAGGGAACATCAGCTATATTCCAAGTTCAGCAAATGCGAGTTTTGGTTGAAGGAAGTTGGATTCCTTGGACATGTTATATCAGGAGAAGGTATAGCAGTAGACCCTACCAAGGTTTAGTCAGTCACTGAGTGGTTGGCACCCACCTCAGTTGGAGAGATCCGTAGTTTTCTTGGACTCGCGGGATATTACCGGAGATTCATTGAGAATTTTTCCAAGATTGCAAAGCCCATGATAGAGTTGTTGAAGAAGGACACTAAGTTTAAATGGACGGATGAATGTGAGGCTAGTTTTCAGGAGTTGAAGAAATGATTGGTTACAGCCCCAGTACTAATTCTTCCGGACATACACAAGGATTTCCAAGTGTATTGCGATGCTTCTCGCCAAGGACTTGGAGGAGTACTTATGCAAGACGGAAGAGTTGTCTCTTATGCCTCACGATAGCTTCGAGCTCATGAGTTGAATTATGCCACGCATGATTTGGAGTTAGCAGCCGTAGTGCATGCGCTCAAGACCTGGAGACATTTTCTTATTGGAAACCGTTGTGATGTGTACACGGATCATAAGAGTTTAAAGTACATTTTCACCCAGAAGGAGCTAAATCTCAGGCAGAGGAGATGGTTGGAGCTTATAAAGGATTATGATATGAAGTTGCATTATCATCCAGGAAAGGCCAATGTTGTAGCAGACGCTTTGAGCTGGAAGAGTTATATCAATACCCTCGTAAGCGGAGGATTACCGCAGGAGTTAGTTGACGATCTCAAGGAACTTCGTTTGGAGATAGTTCCAAGAGGTTTTCTTGCAGCAATGGAGGTTCAGTCAACATTATTGGGAAAGATTCGAGAAGCTCAGAAGGATGATAAGGAGATTGTTGATATAAAGGAGAAGATGAGCAAGGGAAAGGCCAAAGGTTTTCGTGAGGATGAGCACGAAACTTTATGGTTTGAGGATCTGTTTATGTGCCCAATAATGCGGAGATCAGGAAGTTAATACTCCAGGAAGCTCATGACTCGCGATATTCGATTCACCCTGTAAACACCAAGATGTATTTGGATTTAAAGGAACATTTCTGGTGGATAGGTATGAAGAAGGATATTGCCGAGTGATACGTCTCCAACGTATCTATAATTTTTGATTGTTCCATGCTATATTATATTCTGTTTTGGACATTAATGGGCTTTATTATACACTTTGATATTATTTTTGGGACTAACCTATTAACCGGAGGCCCAGCCCAGAATTGCTGTTTTTTGCCTATTTCAGAGTTTCGCAGAAAAAGAATATCAAACGGAGTCCAAACGGAATGGAACCTTCGGGAATGTGATTTTCGGAACGAACGTGATCCAGAGGACTTGGACCCTACGTCAAGACATCAACCAGGAGGGCACGAGGTAGGGGGGCGCGCCTACCCCCCTGGGCGCGCCCTCCACCCTCGTGGGCCCCATGTTGCTCCACCGACGTACTTCCTCCTCCTATATATACCTACGTACCCCCAAACTACCAGATACGGAGCCAAAAACTTAATTCCACCGCTGCAACCTTCTGTACCCGTGAGATCCCATCTTGGGGCCTTTTCCGGAGCTCCGCCGGAGGGGGCATCGATGAAGGAGGGCTTCTACATCAACACCATAGCCTCTCCGATGATGTGTGAGTAGTTTAGCTCAGACCTTCGGGTCCATAGTTATTAGCTAGATGGCTTCTTATCTCTTTTTGGATCTCAATACAATGTTCTCCCCCTCTCTTGTGGAGATCTATTCGATGTAATCTTCTTTTGCGGTGTGTTTGTTGAGACCGATGAATTGTGGGTTTATGATCAAGTTTATCTATGAACAATATTTGAATCTCCTCTGAATTCTTTTATGTATGATTGGTTATCTTTGCAAGTCTCTTCGAATTATCAGTTTGGTTTGGCCTACTAGATTGATCTTTCTTGCAATGGGAGAAGTGCTTAGCTTTGGGTTCAATCTTGCGGTGTCCTTTCCCAGTGACAATAGGGGCAGCAAGGCACGTATTGTATTGTTGCCATCGAGGATAACAAGATGGGGTTTATATCATATTGCATGAGTTTATCCGTCTACATCATGTCATCTTACTTAAAGCGTTACTCTGTTCTTTTGAACTTAATACTCTAGATGCATGCTGGATAGCGATCGATGTGTGGAGTAATAGTAGTAGATGCAGGCAGGAGTCGGTCTACTTGTCTCGGACGTGATGCCTATATACATGATCATACCTAGATATTCTCATAACTATGCTCAATTTTGTCAATTGCTCAACAGTAATTTGTTCACCCACCGTAATACTTATGCTCTTGAGAGAAGCCACGAGTGAAACTTATGGCCCTCGGGTCTATTTTCCATCATATTAATCTCCCGACAACAAGCTATTTCTGGCGCCGTTTTTATTTTGCTTTCTTTACTTAGCATCTTTATCATAAAAATACTAAAAATATTATCTTATCATATCTATCAGATCTCACTCTCGTAAGTGACCGTGAAGGGATTGACAACCCCTTTATTGCATTGGTTGTGAGGATTTATTTGTTTGTGTAGGTGCGAGGGACTCGTGCGTGGCCTCCTACTGGATTGATACCTTGGTTCTCAAAAACTGAGGGAAATACTTACGCTACTTTGCTGCATCACCCTTTCCTCTTCAAGGGAAAACCAACGCAGTGCTCAAGAGGTAGCAAGAAGGATTTCTGGCGCCGTTGCTGGGGAGTCTACGCAAAAGTCAACATACCAAGTACCCATCACAAACTCTATCTCCCGCATTACATTATTTGCCATTTGCCTCTCGTTTTCCTCTCCCCCACTTCACCCTTGCCGTTTTGTTCGCCCTCTCTTTTCCGTTCGTCCTTTTGTTTGCTCGTGTTGCCATGTGCCTTCTATATGCTTGCATCTTCGCTTTCTGAAAATCTATTGATAAGGATCCACTTAAAGTGTTCTACTTGGATCATCTCCGATCCTTATGCGCTCGTGCTGAAACCCCAACTAGCCTAGTTGATGGGAAATCTTTAGATGAGCATGCTCATTTTGTGCGTCATCGTTTGTCTGAAAAAGGGAAGCTCTTATGGTATCATATAGATAGTTTGCTATGCTATGCTTGGAATCTTTGTGAAATTTGTGATTTTACTTGTTGCTCTAAGAACCCTAAAAAACACCTTCCCTACCTATGTGAGTTCAATGATAATGAAATCTTATCTTCTTATGCAAAGGGTGTTTATAGTTACTATGATATCGAACAAATTGAAGAATTTGTCTTTTTTAAGGGTGCTCATGAAGTTGCTTCTTTGATTGAAAAGTATGATTTTACTCTTAACAAATCTGAACATTCCGTCATACTTAAATATTGCAATGAAAACTTTGCTCATAATGTCTATGTCCAAGAATTTATTGAAAGAATGACCGTTGCTTTGGAAGAAAATAATGATATGCATGAATCTATAGATAATGATGATTCCGATGATTTGGTTGAAATATCCCTTGATGAACATGATGCTTGCTATTCTTGTGGCCATGATGCCAATATTTATGAAGACGAATTTGCTATAGTTCCTTATGTTAAAAATGAGATCATTGCTATTGCACCCATGCTTGATAGTTCCTTCGATGAAAAGCATGATTGCAATGATTTTACTATAAATTCTCTTGATTTCAATTGTGCTAATAACATGCAAAACCCTAAGCTTGGGGATGCTAGTTTTGCTATGTCTACTACTTGTTGCAATGATCATGATTGGGGTGATTCTTCTTATGATCTTGAAAATTTATTTAAGCCCGATGATGAATATGAGATTGATAATAATGTTTGCAATAATATTGAAAGTGGGTTTGGAAGAGTGTCGACTTTAGATCCCACATATTTGGAGAATGTTCAATCTTATGAATTTTTTGATAAAAGTGGGTTTGGAGAGGTCATGACTTTAGTTAATGTTAATCCCACTATTTTGGAAGAGTGTCAACTTCGCATGCATGTGGATCGTGTTGAAAATATTTTATGTGATAGCTATTTTGTTGAATTTTCTTATGATCCCACATGTAATTATTATGAGAGAGAAAAATATGGCTGTAGAAATCTTCATGTTACTAAATTACCTCTCGTTATGTTGAGATTGCTATCGTCTCTTTCTTCTTCCTTGCATATGCTAATTTTTGCTTGCTATGATAATTTGTTTGCCTATAAGATGCCTATGCATAGGAAGTATGTTAGACTTAGATGTGATTTCCACATGTTTTATGATGCTTTCTTTGTGTTTCAATTACTATCTTTTATGTGAGCATCATTGAAATCTCAATGCCTAGCTAAAAAGGCTTTAAAGAAAAGCGCTTGTTGGGAGACAACCCAATTTTATTTTTAGTTTTTTATTTTTGCTTCTGTTTAGGAATAAATATTTGATCTAGCCTCTGGTTAGATATGTTTTTATGTTTTAATTAGTGTTTGTACCAAGTTTAACCTATAGGATCTTCTTGGATGATAGTTATTTGATCTTGCTGAAAATTCCAGAAACTTTCTGTTCACAAAAATAATTGTTAAAAATCGCCAGAACGTGATAAAATATTGATTCCAATTGCTGCTCATCAATAAACAAGTTGTCTAGGTCTTCCTATTTTTGCTGAATTTTTTGAGTTCCAGAAGTTTGCGTTAGTTACAGATTACTACAGACTGTTCTGTTTTTGACAGATTCTGTTTTTTGTGTGTTGTTTGCTTATTTTGATGAATCTATGGCTAATAAAATAGTTTATAAACCATAGAGAAGTTGGAATACATTAGTTTTAACACCAATATGAATAAATAATGAGTTCATTACAGTACCTTGAAGTGGTGTTTTGTTTTCTTTCGCTAACGGAGCTCACGAGATTTTCTGCTGAGTTTTGTGTTGTGAAGTTTTCAAGTTTTGGGTGAAAGATTTGATGGATTATGGAACAAGGAGTGGAAAGAGCCTAAGCTTGGGGATGCCCATGGCACCCCAAGATAATCTAAGGACACCTAAAAGCCAAAGCTTGGGGATGCCCCGGAAGGCATCCCCTCTTTCGGCCACTTTCATCGGTAACTTTACTTGGAGCTATATTTTTATTCACCACATGATATGTGTTTTGCTTGGAGCGTCTTGTATGATTTGAGTCTTTGCTTTTTAGTTTACCACAATCATCTTTGCTGTACACACCTTTTGAGAGAGACACACTTGATTCGGAAATTATTAGAATACTCTATGTGCTTCACTTATATCTTTTGAGTTATATAGTTTTTGCTCTAGTGCTTCACTTATATCTTTTAGAGCACGGTGGTGATTTTGTTTTATAGAAACTATTGTTCTCACATGCTTCACTTAGATTATTTTGAGAGTCCTACAAAACAGCATGGTAGTTTGCTTTGACAATGATAGGCATTCAAGATTAGTAAAGAAATATTTTCTTATGAGTGTGTTGAATATTATGAGAAGTTTGATACTAGATAATTGTTTTGAGATATGAAGATGGTGATATTAGAGTCATGCTAGTTGAGTAGTTTTTAATTTGAGAAATACTTGTGTTAAAGTTTGTGATTCCCGTAGCATGCACGTATGGTGAACCGTTATGTGATGAAGTTGGAGCATGATTTACTTATTGATTGTCTTCCTTATGAGTGGCGGCCGGGGACGAGCGATGGTCTTTTCCTACCAATCTATCCCCCTAGGAGCATGCGCGTAATACTTTGCTTTGATAACTGGTAGATTTTTGCAATAAGTATATGAGTTCTTTATGACTAATGTTGAGTCCATGGATTATACACACTTTTCCTCCTTCCACCATTGCTAGCCTCTCTAATACCGCACACGTTTCGCCGGTATCATACACCCACCATATACCTTCCTCAAAACAGCCACCATACCTACCTATCATGGCATTTCCATAGCTATTCCGAGATATATTGCCATGCAACTTACTACCATTTCGTTTATTATGACACGCTCCATCATTGTCATATTGCTTCGCATGATCATGTAGTTGACATCGTATTTGTGGCAAAGCCATCATTCATAATTCTTTCATACATGTCACTCTTGATTCATTGCATATCCCGATACACCGCCGGAGGCATTCACATAGAGTCATATTTTGTTCTAAGTATTGAGTTGTAATTGTTGAGTTGTAAGTAAATAGAAGTGTGATGAGCATCATTTTTGTAGAGCATTGTCCCAAGTGAGGAAAGGATGATGGAGACTATGATTCCCCACAAGTCGGGATGAGACTTCGGATGAAATAAAAAAATGAGAGAAAAAGAGAGAAGGGACAATGTTACTATCCTTTTACCACACTTGTGCTTCAAAGTAGCACCATGATCTTCATGATAGAGAGTCTCCTATGATATCACTTTCATATACTAGTGGGAATTTTTTTCATTATAGAACTTGGCTTGTATATTCCAATGATGGGCTTCCTCAAAATGCCCTAGGTCTTCGTGAGCAAGTGAGTTGGATGCACACCCACTTAGTTTCTTTTGTTGAGCTTTCATATACTTATAGCTCTGGTGCATCCGTTGCATGGCAATCCCTACTCACTCACATTGATATCTATTAATGGGCATCTCCATAGCCTGTTGATACGCCTAGTTGATGTGAGACTATCTTCTCCCTTTTTTGTCTTCTCCACAACCACCATTCTATTCCACATATAGTGCTATGTCCATGGCTCACGCTCATGTATTGCGTGAAGATTGAAAAAGTTTGAGAACACTAAAAGTATGAAACAATTGCTTGGCTTGTCATCAGGGTTGTGCATGATTTAAATATTTTGTGTGGTGAAGATAGAGCATAGCCAGACTATATGATTTTGTAGGGATAGCTTTCTTTGGCCATGTTATTTTGAGAAGACATAAGTACTTAGTTAGTATCCTTGAAGTATTATTATTTTTATGTCAATATTAAACTTTTGTCTTGAATCTTTTGGATCTGAATATTCATACCACAATTAAGAGAATTACATTGAAATTATGCCAAGTAGCATTCCACATCAAAAATTCTGTTTTTATCATTTACCTACTCGAGGACGAGCAGGAATTAAGCTTGGGGATGCTTGATACGTCTCCAACGTATCTATAATTTTTGATTGTTCCATGCTATATTATATTCTGTTTTGGACTTTAATGGGCTTTATTATACACTTTTATATTAATTTTGGGACTAACTATTAACCGGAGGCCCAACCCAGAATTGCTATTTTTTGCCTATTTCAGAGTTTCGCAGAAAAAGAATATCAAACGGAGTCCAAACGGAATGAAACCTTCGGGAACGTGATTTTCGGAACGAACGTGATCCAGGGGACTTGGACCCTAGGTCAACAAATCAACCATGAGGGCACGAGGTAGGGGCGCGCCTACCCCCTGGGCGCGCCCTCCACCCTCGTGGGCCCCACGTTGCTCCACCGACGTACTTCTTCCTCCTATATATACCTACGTACCCCCAAACTACCAGATACGGAGCCAAAAACTTAATTCCACCGCCGCAACCTTCTGTACCCGTGAGATCCCATCTTGGGGCCTTTTCCGGAGCTCCGCTAGAGGGGGCATCAATCACGGAGGGCTTCTACATCAACACCATAGCCTCTCCAATGATGTGTGAGTAGTTTACCTCAGACCTTCGGGTCCATAGTTATTAGCTAGATGGCTTCTTCTCTCTTTTTGGATCTCAATACAATGTTCTCCCCCTCTCTTGTGGAGATCTATTCGATGTAATTTTCTTTTGCGGTGTGTTTGTTGAGACCGATGAATTGTGGGTTTATGATCAAGTTTATCTATGAACAATATTTGAATCTCCTCTGAATTCTTTTATATATGATTGGTTATCTTTGCAAGTCTCTTCGAATTATCAGTTTGGTTTGGCCTACTAGATTGATCTTTCTTGCAATGGGAGAAGTGCTTAGCTTTGGGTTCAATCTTGCGGTGTCCTTTCCCAGTGACAGTAGGGGCAGCAAGGCACGTATTGTATTGTTGCCATCGAGGATAACAAGATGGGGTTTATATCATATTGCATGAGTTTATCCCTCTACATCATGTCATCTTACTTAAAGCGTTACTCTGTTCTTTTGAACTTAATACTCTAGATGCATGCTGGATAGCGGTCGATGTGTGGAGTAATAGTAGTAGATGCATGCAGGAGTCGGTCTACTTGTCTCGGACGTGATGCCTATATACATGATCATACCTAGATATTCTCATAACTATGCTCAATTCTGTCAATTGCTCAACAGTAATTTGTTCACCCACCGTAATACTTATGCTCTTGAGAGAAGCCACTAGTCAAACCTATGGCCCCCGGGTCATAAAAATACCAAAAATATTATCTTGTCATATCTATCAGATCTCACTCTCGTAAGTGACCGTGAAGGGATTGACAACCCCTTTATTGCGTTGGTTGCGAGGATTTATTTGTTTGTGTAGGTGCGAGGGACTCGTGCGTGGCCTCCTACTGGATTGATACCTTGGTTCTCAAAAACTGAGGGAAATACTTACGCTACTTTGCTACATCACCCTTTCCTCTTCAAGGGAAAACCAACGCAGTGCTCAAGAGGTAGCACCGAGTATGTAGCCGTATGTGATGTATGTCAGAGAGTGAAGGCAGAACATCAGAAGCCAGCAGGATTACTGCAGCCTATGCCGATACTCGAATGGAAGTGGGACAAGCTTGGCATGGATTTCATTACCGGATTACCCAGGACCCGATCGGGATATGATTCTATCTGGGTAGTAGTCGATCGCTTGACCAAAGTGGCTCACTTTATCCCAGTGAAAACCACTTATACGAGTGCGAGGTTGGAAAAGATATATATGACCAGGATTGTATGTCTGCACGGAGTTCCGAGGACCATCGTATCAGATAGAGGAACACAATTTACTTCAAAGTTTTGGAATCATCTACGTCAGACTTTGGGTACCAGGATAGAGTTTAGTACAGCCTTTCATCCACAGACAGATGGACAGACCGAGAGAGTCAATCAGATTCTGGAGGACATGTTGAGAGCTTGTGCATTAGATTATGGATCAAGTTGGGATGATAATTTTCCTTACGCAGAGTTCTCATACAACAACAGTTATCAAGCTAGTTTAAAGATGGCACCTTTTGAAGCTTTGTATGGAAGAAGGTGCAGGACACCGTTAATGTGGGTTGAAGTTGGAGACCGTCAGTTGTTTGGACCAGATTTAATTAAGGAGTCCGAAGAGAAGGTCAAGTTGATTCGAGAGAGACCGAAGGTAGCTTAGTCCAGGAAGAAGAGTTATGCGGATACAAAACGCAAGGAGGTAGTCTATGAGATCGGAGACAGAGCATATCTTCGCGTGTCACCTCTACGAGGAGTTAAACAATTTGGAGTTAAGGGAAAGTTAGCCCCGAGATTTGTAGGACCATATTGAGTTTTGGAGCGTATGGGAGAAGTGGCCTACAAGTTGGAGTTACCCGAAGGATTGTCAGGAGTTCATGATGTGTTTCACGTTTCCCAGTTGAAGAAGTGCCATGCTAAGATGGCCGATATTCCTCTAAGAGATACAGTTCCCCTGGAAGCAATTCAGTTGGAGAGTGATCTGACCTACAAGGAGAAACCCGTCAAGATTCTTGAGTTTGCCAGCCGAGTTACGCGCAATAAGGTTATCAAGTTTTGCGAAGTTCAGTGGAGCCACCATACCGAGGATGAAGCCACCTGGGAACGAGAAGACGATCTACGGAAAGACCACCCACACATATTTTCTAGCCAACCCGAATCTCGAGGGCGAGATTCATCTTAAGGGGGTAGGTTTGTAACATCCCAATTTTCAATTTGGATGTTATACATAGGTCATCATATACATATCATATTTCATTTGCATTTTGGTTGTGATCCTAGAAATCTTAAGCAACTCAAGGACCCAAGGAGAGAGAGTTGGGGATTTCATAAATTTTCATATTTGAATTTTTCTCAAATTTGAAAAGAGGATCAATTTGGTTTTAATATTTTTCTCTCTAAATATTTCCAATATTAAAATAAACGAGAGAAGATAATATGACTTCTTCAAAAAGAGAGGAATATTGGAGGAAAATATTTAAAATCAAATATTATATTTTATTTGGATTTTATTGCTATTTTATTTGAATTAGAAAAATATGCATTTTTGAAAATTGCATTTTTAGGCCAGAAAAATGTTCACTTTGTTATAAATATTTTATTTAGACGGTGAAAATTGTTTTTGGCATTTTTAGAAACAAATTGAGGACTTTTATTCAGCAGAATTTTTTTTAAAAGTTCCCGCCCGACTGGGCCGAAGGCCCAGCCGAGCAGGCCGTGGCCCGCCAGCGCGCTGCCTTCCCCGCGCCGAGTCGCGCCCGAGCCGGACTCCGGCAGGAGTCCAGGAGCCGCCCGCCGCCGCCGCTTGACCCCTCCGCCAAGTCGGACCCCCTGGCCCCTTTATATACGCCGCCACCCCGCCACCCTCGTCCCCACATCGCCCTGCCGCCGCAGCCCGCACCACCACCGCCGCCGCCGCCTTCCGTTGCCGCCGCTAGCGCCGCACCACCCCGCAGCACGCTGCCGCCGCCGCCGCGACGTCGCCCCACCCCGCCGTTGCCCATCGCCACCGGAGCCACCGAACTCGCCGGATCTCGCCTCGCCGCCGTCGCCCCGGTTTTTTTTCGGTCTTCGCTTTGGATCGGTTAGATCGGTTTTTCTTCGGTTTCGCTTTTTAGCGAACGTTCATTCGAACATCTCTGTTCGCAAACATTTTCGTCCGTTTGTCCCTGATAGTGAACGTTTGTTCGATAGTCTTTTTCTTTTATTTTATTTTCGGCCAAGGACCTATCCGTGATTATTTTTATTGCAGATTAGCCCCTGATCTTCAAACCCTCCCAACTTTTTGCTCGTTTGTCCAAATCCAGTGAAACCAACGCCAAAATCTTCGTCTCGAACCCCTCTTTCTAGTTAATCATCTTGGACATGGTTTTGACAAATTAAAAAATTTGGTTTCAAGCAGATTTGAATTCGAACTTCTTTTGATCGTAGTTTGAGTTTCGTAGCTCCGATTTAATTGATTCTTTTTGAAAATCGAAGCCCTTCAGTTGAAATTTCAGTTTGGATCTTTTTATTTGAGTTTTTCCCTTGCATATATGCTTGAGTGCTTATGTATGCTATTGTTTGTTTGCGATAGAATTTCCGGAGTGCGAAGCTTGCTACTACGAGTTACTAGGGTTTTGAGATTGTCAGCAAGGCAAGTAACACTTTGATCATACCCTTTTATTACCCAGTTTTTATGCATTAGTTTCAACCCTCAAACATTGCATGAGTAGGATTGATAACATGTGGGTCTTGGGAAGTAGTTGATGATGGTAGAACCTATTGCCCTTTTTACTCAAACTCTGGGAGTTACTTCTACGTTATGCTAATACTGCCATGCTATGCTTGTATACGTGGTTTGGTTTGAGTGATTCATGACAGATGTGAGAGATTATTATGAACTAAGGGTTTATTTAAGGTGGCTACTTTAATACACATCTGGGTGGATTGTTTGTGGGCACCTGGGGAATCCAATGTTGTCCAAGGAGATCCCAGGGAATCCGTGTGATCATCCTATGGTTCGCCACCCAGGCTCAAAGGGATCATAAGATTATTCATGCTAGAAATTTCCGTGTGCAGCCACAAGCCATTATGGGCTCTGGCATAGTTGAGTATGTTGTGTGACCTCTTTCAGTGGTAAACTAGCAGATGTAGGGGATGTAGGTGGTACGGTTTACCCGTCGAAAGAGTTAATGCTTCTGAAAGACCGTGTCTCGGTCATCCGTTTCTCAAACACCATGTAGTGCGAGAAATTCAACGAAGGAGATCGAGTCTTGTGGGGAAAAGTGCGCAAACCTCTGCAGAGTGTACAAACTAATCATGGTTAGCCGTGTCCGCGGTTATGGACATCTTTAGTATCTGGTGCTTGAATTATTATGATGATCTTGTCACTTTACTTAATTAATTTGTTGGGTTTTGATTATTAATTTTGGGATTGAGATGGGGTTTCCATTCTCAATGTTTTCAACAAACTTTGTAGTTAAATAAAATATATTCCTTTGTAGTAGGGAAAAATTGGCTTTACGCAAAAATGACAACCATAGAGCCTCCACCAGCCATATATGCATGTAGATATAGCTGTTATATTGTTCATTGCTCTACAGTGTTGTTTTGCCAGCATATTCCATGTGCTGACGCGTTTCGGGCTGCAACGTATTATGTTGCAGACTTTTCAGACGAAGAGTAAGGTGCGCCAGGTCGTTGTCGTGCACTCAGCTATGCCGTTGGAGTTGATGGACTCATTTACCTTCGATGCTTCCGCAATTATCTTATTTAGATGGCCTTAAGCCATATTATTGTAATAAGTTCTCTTTTGAGACATTCAATGTAATAAGTGTGTGATTGCACTATGTTATAAATCCTTAAGTGTTGTGTGTGTCAGCATTCCTGATCCAGGGATGACACTTATGCACAGAGATTTGACCGCCTGAGGTCGGATCACTACACATAGAAACTAGAAAACAAGCAAACTATGCATTGAAAACAGAATCCGTAAAAAACAGAATAGTCTGTAATGATGTGAACAATGACCATACTTCTGTAACTCCAAAAATTCTGAAAAATTAGGAAAACATAGAAAATTTTGTATATCAATCATTTATAAAAATTGCAAAATTTTATCACATTCTAGTGAATTTAAACAATTCTGTTACTGGGCGCAAAGTTTCTATTTTTGCATAGAATCAAGTCAACTATCATCCACACTATCCCAAAGGCTTTACTTGGCACTTTATTGAAACAAAAGCTATAAACATGATTACTACAGTATCTTAATCATGTGAACACACGAAAATAGTAGGTACCAATGCTGGGTTGTCTCCCAACGAGCGTTTTTCTCTAATGCCTTTTTAGCTAGTGAAAGAACATGCGGTGCCCCCACGTTTGGTTTTGGTAATTGATGACAGTCTCTATGTACTAATGGTTGCCTTGAGTTATATTTGAAGGTTTTGTCCATAGGCTTTTCTTGGAGTACATGTGTTGGTTTCAAGGAGAGTTTGTGTCGACCAAGGTGCTATTCAAGGAATTACCTAAAAGATTGGTCTTGTGAGAGGTTGATCAAGACTAAGTCAAAGAGTGAATCAAGTTGATCAACACACAAAGCGTAGAAGATGTACCGAGAGGGATCAAGTGATCCCATGGTATGGTAAGCATTGTCAATTACGTTTTGTGTACTAACCCATGGTCTTCGTGAGAGTTCTTTGTGGGGTTAGGATGCGGTGTGCAAGTTCAAGTGATGCATCACGAAGAGATCAAGTGCTTGAAGCTTGTCGTCCATTGTGGTGACAATGGACTTGTGAAGATGAGCCAAAGAGTGGCTCACGCATAGTGGACTATGGGGGAGCAATCATCTAGTCTTCATCGAGCCAACACAATCAAGAAAGGTGGTCCAACTTGAGGGAGTCAAGATTGTCATCATCTAGCTCAAGTGGACCATGTGCAAGGCAATGGTTTGCCCTTGATAGGTTTTCTATTTTACTGGTCTCATGGTGGTAGTTGGGAGACCGAGTTATAGGATCGTCTGTTGTACTATCAAGGGGGGCTCTCAAGTTGGTAGCTTGATCGTATCGTTAGTAGAGAGCTCAAACCATTGCATCCTTGCATCATGTTTCTTGGTTCTTGTTTGGTTCTCTTGGTGAGTCTTAGAGCTTATGGTCATCTTGATGACAAGCTTGAGTTCATCGAAAACGGAGTTCGCATGCGTCTTCTATGATGTTTTCGGTGTTGGAGGTTTTACCGGTCTTATCCGAGGAAGGGTTCTCACCATTTTATTATGGGCCTTTTCTTATTTGCTTCTTATTGATATTTCTATCAAGATTGTGTTAGCCCATGTCGTTAGCTTTCCAACAAACTTGGTTTCGTTGAATTCGGAGTCCGTTTGCAAAAGTTGTGCCTGTTTTGGTAAAGGCTGCAGCGGTACTACCGCGGCTAGAGCGGATGTAAACTTTTACTACCGCTCCAGAGCGGTACTACCGCGGCTCCTGAGAGGTAGTACCGCTCCGGACCAAAATCTCGTGTTTTGCTCAGTGGAAGTAGGCACGGAAGTATTTTTTAGTACCGCTCGCAAGCAGTAGTACCGCTACCACTTGCGGTAGTACCGCTATCCCTAGCGGTAGTACCGTGAGGTCGAGCGGTAGTACCGTGGGGACAAGCGGTAGTACCGCTCCGGCGGTTCTACTGGCCTTTTGCCTCCTCGCTGTTGTTTTTCAAAGGGGTACTACCGCCCTAGCGGTAGTACCGCTCCTTGGAGCGGTAGTACCGCTCTGTGCGGGCTGTGAGCATAACGGTTGGATTTTCCCCCACCTATAAAAGGGGGTCTTCTTCCCCATTGAACCTTATCCTTCGAGCTCGTGTTCTTCCCCCATTGTTGACCTTCTTCAAGCTTGCTAACTCTCAATCCCTCCATGGATTCTTGCTAGGTTTTGAGGGAAAAGAGAGAGGAGATCTAGATCCACATTTCCACCAATCACTTTCTCCTCTTTGTGAGGGGAACCCATTGGATCTAGATCTTGGAGTTCTTGGTGTTCTTCTTCTTGTTCTTCCTCTCATCTTCCTTCCTAGCATTAGTTGCTTTGGTGGGATTTGAGAGAGAAGGATTTGGGCACTCCGTGTGCCCTTGCCATTGCATTTGGTGCATCGGTTTTAGTTCTCCACGTGATACGTGGAAGTTACAAGTTGAGAATCTTATTACTCTTGGGTGCTTGGTACCCTTGAGCTTGTTACTCTTGGGTGTTTGGACACCCTAGAGCTTGTTCCTCTTGGGTGCCTTGGCGCCCTAGACGGTTGGTGTTGTTCGAAGCTCAATCATTGTGGTGTAAAGCTCCGGGCAAGCGTCGGGGTCTCCAATTAGGTTGTGGAGATCGCCCCGAGCAATTTGACGGGTACCGGTGACCGCCCCCAAGGGTTGCCAAAGTGTACGGGTTCGGTGACCACCCCCAAGGGATGCCATTTGTACGGGTTCGGTGACCGCCCTCAAGGGTCCCTTAGTGGAATCACGGCATCTTGCATTGTGCGAGGGCGTGAGGAGATTACGGTGGCCCTAGTGGCTTCTTGGGGAGCATTGTGCCTCCACACCGCTCCAAACGGAGATTAGCATCCGCAAGGGTGCGAACTTCGGGATACATCGTTGTCTCCGCGTGCCTCGGTAATCTCTTACCCGAGCCCTTTACTTATGCACTTTACTTTGTGATAGCCATATTGTTCTTTGTCGTATATCTTGCTATCACATAGTTGCTTATCTTGCTTAGCATAAGTTGTTGGTGCACATAGGTGAGCCTAGTTGTTTTAGGTTTTGTGCTTGACAAATTAACCACTAGGTTTATTCCGCATTTGTTCAAGCCTAAACTGTAATTATTTTAAAGCGCCTATTCACCCCCGTCTAGGCGACATCCTCGATCTTTCAATTGGTATCAGAGCCTCGTCTCTCTTTGTTAGGCTTAACCGCCTAGAGAGTAAATATGTCGACTAGGGGATTAGGATTCTCTGACACTCTTAGTTTCGATGCACAAATTTTGATGTTTGGGTAATTCGCATGCTTAATCTCTTTAGGGTTATGGACCCAAATTTAGAGCGAATTGTAGATATGGGTTTTTCTCCTCCAAAGGATCCCCAAAGATTATCTTTAGAGGATGAGAAAAACTCTTATCTCAATGCTCAAGCTTCTAATGTGCTTTTCGATGCTTTGAGCAATGTAGTTATATTTCAACTCATGCCGTTCCGGGATGCTCATGAGTTGTGGACAAAGCTTCAAGATAAATATGGTGTGTCCAAGATTTGTGGGGATGATTGTTCTCCCTCCACCTCCGGCCGTGTTGCTTTCTCAACTTCTTCTACTTCACCTACATGTGGATTTCCACAAGGTAATGTTATGGTGAGTAGTGTTGGTCATTGCAATGATGATAGTGTGCTTATCGTTGATGACTCTTCATCACTATCTTGTTGCAATGCTCCATCTTTGGACTTTAACACTTCGTGCACCTTACATGTTTCACATGCTTGTGTTGATAGCCCGTGCATATCATGTAGAAATTGCTTGAATAAATCTCATAATGATATGCTTTCTATATCTTGTTGCCATGATAAAAATGCATGTATTTCCTCGAGTTGTTGTGCTAACAATGTAGAGGAAACCCAACACTCCATGAAACAAGATGTGGTCTCAAATGGTGTTTCAAGGTGTAACGCCCACGATGCGGCTATATCTCCCACGTGTCGAGGCACGACTTAGAGGCATAACCGCATTGTGGTTTTGTCGCAAGAAGGGTCATCTTCACACAATCCCATGTAATGAACAAGAATGGGATAACGAGAGTTGGCTTACAATCGCCACTTCACACAATACATAAATATAATTCATACATCATCCAAAATACACACATAGACCGACTACGGTCAAAATCCAAATGAAAATAAGATAACCCCAAATGCTAGATCCCCGATCGTCCCAACTGGGCTCCACTACTGATCATCAAGAAAAGACACATAGTAACGACCACGTTCCTCATCGAACTCCCACTTGAGGCCGATCCCATCATCTGCACTAGCATCGTCGGCACCTGCAACTGTTTTGGTAGAATCTGTGAGTCACGAGGACTCAGCAATCTCACACCCGCGAGATCAAGACTATTTAAGCTTATAGGAAAGGATGGTGTAATGAGGTGGAGCTGCACCAGGAACTAAGCATATATGGTGGCTAACATACGCAAATGAGAGCGAGAAGGGAAGCAACGGAACGGTCGTCAACTAGTAATGACCAAGAAGTGATCCTGAACTCCTACTTACGTCATTCATAACTCAAACCGTGTTCACTTCCCAGACTCCGCCGAGAAGAGACCTTCACGGCTACACACACAGTTGATGTATTTTAACTGGGTCAAGTGACGAGTTCTCTACAACCGGACATTAACAAATTCCCATCTGCCTCATAACCGCGGGCACGGCTTTCGAAAGATAATACCCTGCAGGGGTGCCCCAACTTAGCCCATCATAAGCTCTCACGGTCAACGAAGGATAAACCTTCTCCCGGAAAGACCCGATCAGTCTCGGAATCCCGGTTTACAAGACATTTCGATAATGGTAAAACAAGACCAGCAAAGCCACCCGAATGTGCCGACAAATCCCGATAGGAGCTGCACATATCTCGTTCTCAGGGCACAACGGATGAGCCAGACGTCGGGTTGGCATAGACCCTGGTTGCCCAGGGGGCGCCGGACATCGCTCGGTTTGGGCTAGCACTCGAAGAAGCACTGGTCCGGGGGTTTAAATAAAGATGTCCCTCGGGCTCGCGAAAACCTGGGGGAAAAAGGCTTAGGTGGCAAATGGTAAAACCAAAGTTGGGCCTTGCTGGGAGTTTTATTCAAGGCGAACTGTCAACGGGGTCCCATAAATCACCCAACCGCGTAAGGAACGCAAACTCAAGGAACAAAATACCGGTATGACGGAAACTAGGGCGGCAAGAGTGGAACAAAACACCAGGCATAAGGCCGAGCCTTCCACCCTTTACCAAATATATAGATGCATTAATTAAATAAGAGATATTGTGATATCCCAAAATATCCATGTTCCAACATGGAACCAAACTTCAACTTCACCTGCAACTAGCAACGCTATAAGAAGGGCTGAGCAAAAGCGGTAACTTAGCCAAACAACGGTTTGCTATGAAAGGATGGTTAGAGGCTGACATGGCAATATGGGAGGCATGATATAGCAAGTGGTAGGTAGCGCAGCATGGCAAAAGAACGAACAACTAGCAAAGCAAAGATAGAAGTGATTTCGAGGGGTGGTCATCTTGCCTGCAAGGTTCTCAGAGTTGTCGAAAGCTTGATCCTCGTAAGCGTACTCAACAGGTTCCTCGTACACGAACTCGTCTCCCGGCTCTACCCAAAACAAGAACACAAGCAAAGGAACCACAATCAATCACGGGAAATGCACAAGCAACATGATGCAAAACATGTATGATATGCGATGCATATGCGTGCTCCGGGAGGGAAATGATGAACAAGGCAGTAACTTGGCAAACCAAGCATGCCACTGGAAAGATGAGATGATTTCGGTCGAAATCGATATAAAGATCACCGGAAACGGATGCACGGTTTGCAAATGGCAAGCAAAACAAGAATGAGACGAATCTGCGATTAACAGCACGATAGCACTTAGAATGTAACAAGTAACAATGCTACGGCACTCCAACATAGCAACAAAGCATATGGCAGTAATCTACAGGAGATCATTGACAGAAGATGAACACTGAGCTACGGCTAGATCACAACATAACAGGCTCAAACAAGCATGGCAAAAGTGCAAAAGAAATCAGGTTCACAGACAGTGAAATTACTGGACATGCCTGAAACAGCATCAGGTAGGAATGTTCAGAGCACAAAATCAACATGCTGCAGAAACTTAACATGGCAAAACAAGGCATGGAAGGATTCTACTAAATGCATATGACAAAATTCCCTTACTGACCATAAGCCAAAAAGGACCAGAAGATATAATGGAAACCATGTAAACATAGCAAGTTTCGTTAACAGATCTCAGACTTGGCAGAAAAACAGAGCATGGCAGAAACAATAATATGAAGGCATCTTGGTGAGCTTGATGCACTCACCACAAAGCAATGCATGACAAAACAAGCATACCTACAGCAGGATGGCATGTTTATTAAGCTATCCATAGCAAGAGTAAATACATAGCATGTATGGATCAACTACAATAAGTTTGGCAAAATTGAATAACATGTAAACAATCTGGCAGAAATATTTTATAGCAAAAGTAGAGCAAGATTGAGTCATGCTATGGCACTCCATAATTGTAAAAAAGGGCAGGAATGGATCAATTACAACAATATCTACAAAACATCCTTACTGAACATCTCGAAAATATGCATGGATCTCTCTGTAGCATCAAGTTTACATGGCAACAAAATACCAGCAGACAAAGACTTGGAGAAACACTACGGAGCCTAGTTTGCATGCTTGTTCTAGTCACCACAGAGATTACAAAAATACATGGCATATACCTCTGTAAAGATTACATGGCATACATCAAAACACATGTAGAGCTCATGCCCATAAGATGCATAGATTAACAGCAACAAAAATAACAAATCTCCAAGTTCTGCTAAGTAACAACAGATAACAGCAACTAGCACTCTTGCACCAGAGATTTGGGCATCAAGATGAACTCGAATGAACATGGTGCAATGGAACAAAATGAAGAGCATCACGAGACGAACAATTTGACATATTACACACACGAAACGGAGCTATATGCACAGAGTTATGATGCGATGAACAGGTGCACTTATTTTAAAAACTCGGGGAGTTGGAGAAAATCGGGAGAGGGGAGAGTCAACCTGCGGACGTTGACTGGATCGGGATCGACCGAGGGAGCTCGAGCTCGACGGGGCGGTTGCCGGCGGCGGCGCGGAGAAGGAGGAGGCGCAGGGGAGGCGCGATGGTCGGCGGGGAAGAGGGGGCGGCGCCGTGGTGCGCGGGCAGCAGCGAGCAGTGGCGATGGCGGGTGGCGGCCGGAGGCAAGGGGCGGCGCCGACGGAGCGGGCGGCGGGCGGCGCAGGCGGCGGGAGGGCGCGCGCGCGGATCTGGGCCCGCGGGGGCCGGCGGCGGGCCTGGCAGAGCGCGGCGCGGGGCGGCGAAGTGGGGCGCCCGGGTGGTGACGTGGCGCGGCCCTACTGGCTGCGGGCGGCTGCGGGTTTTCGTCCGGCGGCGGCTGGACGCGTCCGGCCGCGGAGAGGAAGATGGCTAGGGTTTGGACTGCGAACGTTTTTCGGGAGGGTTGCATATATATAGCTAGAGGGAGCTAGGAGAGTCCAAATGAGGTGCGGTTTTCGCCCACACGATCGTGATCGAACGACCTAGAGCATGGAAGAGAGTTTGGTGGGTTTTGGGCTGTTTAGAGAGGGGGTTTTGCTGCAACACACAGAAGGCATCTGCGGTTACCCGGTTAACCGTTGGAGTACCAAACGACCTCCAAATGGAACGAAACTTGACCGGTGGTCTACCGGTGGTATACCAAGGCCACTTGGCAAGCCTCGGTCCATTCCGAGAACGTTAGACACCCGCTCACAAAAGAAAAACAAGAGGGGTGCGCCGGAGGAGATGGGAGCGCCGGATTGCAAAACGGACAACGGGGAAAATGCTCGGATGCCTGAGACGAACACGTATGCAAATGCAAAGCACATGATGACGTGATATGAGATGCATGACATGAACAAAAATACAAAACGAAAAACAAAACTCGACCACGAAGGGAATATCATAACACATAGCCGAAAATGGCAAGAGTTGGAGTTACAAATATGGCAAGTTACATCCGGGGTGTTACAACACTCCACCACTACGAGAGGATCTCGTCCCGAGATCTAGGACTGAAAGAACTCCGGATATTCGGAACAGAGATGGTCCTCGCGTTCCCAGGTGGCTTCTCGGTCGGAATGGTGCGACCACTTCACTTTCAGGAATTTGATTGACTTGTTGCGAGTCTTGCGCTCAGTTTCTTCAAGAATAGCAACAGGGTGCTCATGATAAGACAGATCTTCTTGGAGGTCAATCTCTTCGAAGTTGATGGTGCGCTCAGGCGTCTTGAAGCACTTGCGAAGCTGTGACACGTGGAACACATCGTGCACGTTCGCGAAGTTGGAAGGAAGCTCAAGTTGATAGGCGCGGTCGCCTCTTTTGCCAATGATCTTGAAAGGACCCACGTATCTAGGGGCAAGCTTCCCTTTGATACCGAAACGACGAGTGCCTTTCATTGGAGAGACGCGGAGGTAGACATGGTCTCCGATCTCGAAAGCCACAATTGATTTCTTCAGATCGTGGAAGCATCTTCACCTCAAAGTTCTGGGACTCCTTCCAGAAGGCCATGGGCACCAACATTCGCTTCAGCACAGCTTTCCATCCTCAAACTAGTGGCCAAGTCGAGCGAGTCAATCAAATTCTTGAAGATATGCTCAGGGCTTGTGTCATTTCTTTTGGCATGAAATGGGAAGATTGTCTTCCATATGCCGAATTCTCCTACAACAACAGCTTCCAAGCGAGTTCGGGCAAGGCCCCATTCGAGATTCTCTATGGCAGAAAGTGTCGTACTCCTCTCAATTGGTCAGAGACTGGTGAACGCCAACTTCTTGGCAATGACTTAATCACAGGGGCTGAAGAAATGTGTAAAGTCATTCGTGAAAATCTCAAAGCCGCGCAATCGCGCCAGAAGAGTTACTATGATAGTAAGCACCGTGATGTGGCTTTCGAGATCGGAGACCATGTCTACCTCTGCGTCTCTCCAATGAAAGGCACTCGTCGTTTCGGTATCAAAGGGAAGCTTGCCCCTAGATACGTGGGTCCTTTCAAGATCATTGGCAAAAGAGGCGACCTCGCTTATCAACTTGAGCTTCCTTCCAACTTCGTGAACGTGCATGATGTGTTCCACGTGTCACAGCTTCGCAAGTGCTTCAAGACGCTTGAGCGCACCATCATCTTCGAAGAGATTGACCTCCAAGAAGATCTGTCTTTTCATGAGCACCCCATTGCTATTCTCGAAGAAACTGAGCGCAAGACTCGCAACAAGTCAATCAAATTCCTGAAAGTGAAGTGGTCGCACCATTCCGACCGGGAAGCCACCTGGGAACGCGAGGACCATCTCCGTTCTGAATATCCGGAGTTCTTTCAGTCCTAGATCTCAGGATGAGATCCTCTCGTAGTGGTGGAGTGTTGTAACACCCCGGATGTAACTTTCCATATTTGTAACTCCAACTCTTGCCATTTTCGGCTATGTGTTATGATATTCCCTTCGTGGTCGAGTTTTGTTTTTCGTTTTGTATTTTTGTTCATGTCATGCATCTCATATCACGTCATCATGTGCTTTGCATTTGCATACGTGTTCGTTTCATGCATCCGAGCATTTTCCCCGTCGTCCGTTTTGCAATCCGGCGCTCCCACCTCCTCCGGTGCACCCCTCTTGTTTCTTTTCGTGAGCGGGTGTTGAACGTTCTCGGAATGGACCGAGGCTTGTCAAGTGGCCTTGGTATACCACTGGTAGACCACCGGTCAAGTTTCGTTCCATTTGGAGGTCGTTTGGTACTCCAACGGTTAACCGGGTAACCGCAGATGCCTTCTGTGTGTTGCAGCAAAAAACCCCTCTCTAAACAGCCCAAAACCCACCTAACTCTCTTCCATGCTCTAGGTCGTTCAATCACGATCGTGTGGGCGAAAACCGCACCTCATTTGGACTCTCCTAGCTCCCTCTAGCTATATATTTGCATCCCCTCCCGAAAACATTCGCAGTCCAACCCTAGCCTCGCTCCCTCTCCGCCACCGGACGCGTCCAGCCGCCGCCGGACGGATCCCGCCGCCGCCCGCGTCCAACCGGAGCCCGCCACCTGTCGCCGCCGCCCTCCCCACCGCACGGCCCCACCAACTTGTAACACCCACGATGCGGCTATATCTCCCACGTGTCGAGGCACGACTTAGAGGCATAACCGCATTGTGGTTTTGTCGCAAGAAGGGTCATCTTCACACAATCCCATGTAATGAACAATAATGAGATAACGAGAGTTGGCTTACAATCGCCACTTCACACAATACATAAATATAATTCATACATCATCCAAAATACACACATAGACCGACTACGGTCAAAATCCAAATGAAAATAAGGTAACCCCAAATGCTAGATCCCCGATCGTCCCAACTGGGCTCCACTACTGATCATCAGGAAACGACACATAGTAACGACCACGTTCCTCATCGAACTCCCACGTTCCTCATCGAACTCCCACTTGAGGTCGATCCCATCATCTGCAATGACATCGTCGGCACCTGCAACTGTTTTGGTAGAATCTGTGAGTCACGAGGACTCAGCAATCTCACACCCGCGAGATCAAGACTATTTAAGCTTATAGGAAAGGATGGTGTAATGAGGTGGAGCTGCAGCAGGCACTAATGGTGTAATGAGGTGGCTAACATACGCAAATGAGAGCGAGAAGAGAAGAAACGGAACGGTCGTCAACTAGTAATGACCAAGAAGTGATCCTGAACTCCTACTTACGTCATTCATAACTCAAACCGTGTTCACTTCCCGGACTCCGCCGAGAAGAGACCATCATGGCTACACACACAGTTAATGTATTTTAACTGGGTCAAGTGACAAGTTCTCTACAACCGGACATTAACAAATTCCCATCTGCCTCATAACCGCGGGCACGGCTTTCGAAAGATAATACCTTGCAGGGGTGTCCCAACTTAGCCCATCATAAGCTCTCACGGTCAACGAAGGATAAACCTTCTCTCGGAAAGACCCGATCAGTCTCGGAATCCCGGTTTACAAGACATTTCGACAATGGTAAAACAAGACCAGCAAAGCCACCTATTGAGGATATAACCATTAGAGTCACCCGCCCAGGAGGGGCCGGGTTACGTCATAATGGTCATCACGTGAAGCCCAGTACCGAGCTTGAAGACGGCGGGTCAATAATGGGCTTAAGACCCGGAGATGGCTTAAGGCCCGTAGTGATAACCGCCATTATGGTGGAACTTGTAGTGTAAGGCAAGAATAGTTGAGAGTCCGAGCCAGACACTCTTATGAGCCGGCCGGGACTCTGAGAGCCGCTGGGCGTCAACCTCTCTATATAAAGGGACGACCCGGCGGTGGTTTAGGGAGAAGTAAGATCTCGTCGAGAGCCAGGCATAGCGATTAAGCTCCCTGGTCATCGAAATCGTAATCAATACCACCTCAACTGGACGTAGGCTTTTACCTTCACCGTAAGGGGCCGAACCAGTATAACCCCCGTGTTCCTTGTCCCGTTTAACCCCTTTAAGCTTCCTAGCTGCGATGGCTTCACGACTAAGTCCTAGCTCGAGGACATCTGTCGTGACAATTCCACGATAGTTGGCGCCCACCGTGGGGCTAGCGCACGGTGGATTTGAGTTCTTGAAGGGCAACTTTGAAGGGCTCAAGGGATACGCTGTGGGCCGGATGACCAAGAGTCGTCGCGGCAAGCTCTACATCTATGATGCAAACTGGGGCCCCGACGCCGGCTCAATTGAGTACGGGTACCGGGTCCCCTTTAGCGGAATTCATGTCTTCATTGGCAAGATTGGTGAGCCGGGCCCTGAGCCGGATCTCTGCGCCGATCTCATCGAGACGGCTCAGCGTGCACGACCCGCCCGGGCTCTACCTGCCTTGAAGCATGCTTTTGTGGGATGTGTCCATGGAGGACTCTCTGAAGGATCTGGATCTGGTGATGAGACGGCCGCCGGCTCTGACGGCGAGTCGTCTACGGATGAGTCAAACTCGTTGTATCAACTTCAAGATGGCAGGCTCAGGGGTTGTTCCGATGGCGACAACATTCCGGACCCCTTTGAACCGCCGAGCCGGGTTGGAATCTTCATGGCCGGCGCGCAACCTGTTCAAAACCCCGCCTCCGGGTCAGGAAGCCCGGTGCCTTCGCCGGCTCAGGTGCTGATGGATCTCACAGACAAGATGACGGTCCTGTTGACCGCTACGGTGGATCCGGCGGATCAAGTTCAACATGACGCGGAGGTGGCTCAGTTAAAGTTGGATCTAGCAAAGGCCAAGGAGGATCTGGCGGCGGAGGGGATCAGGATGGCTGCAGAGAGGGCGGCTCTCGATGCCCAGACTCAGTTGATTCAGGCACAATCCTTCCGGCTCACGATGGATCAGAACGCGTCCAATGAGGTCATGAGAAGGAGGCATCAAAAGGCCCAATCTCGGCTCCCTCCGGTTTACGATCCTCGAAACCTCTTCAACACGCCGGGTGCAGGGTCTAGTAACCCGCCGGAGATCATAGTGCCCGGGGCTGGGACACCAATTCAGCCCCAAGTGATGGGACCTCCCCTTGTGAACCCTGCCCCGCCTCAGTACGTGCCAATACCATCGGGTCATTATGCCAACCCGTTGGAAAACATGGTCGCCGCGGCAGCATGGCTGGCGGGTCTCCCGATTGATGGTGACTCTCCAACGGCGGTTGAAACCCGCCGGGTCAGAGAACTCCTTCAGACAGCTCTGGCGCAGAAAGAGGCGTATTCTTATAGCCGGGAGAGGATCCATTCAACCCCTCTTCTAGGCCGAAGCCCGAGTTATAGCAGGCACATGGTCTCTGCGACCGGCTCAAGTAATGTCCGACGCCACGACTTGCCACCTGGCCACGGCCCTGCTCATAACGGAGCCTTTCACGCAGCAGACCAAGACAGAGCACGGCAAGAGGCGGAGCAGGTGCCTCAGTTGACGGCTTACCAGACACCCCCGGCTTATCAGACGGCTTCCGTCGATGTGGGTATCCCTACGAGAACTGGAGGTGTCCCTTGTTTAGTGCCGGCTCTCCGCAATGAACGTCTACCCAAGGACTTCAAAGGGCCTAGGAAGGTGCCTAATTACACGGCTGATTTACAACCCGGAGCCTGGAGCGAGAGTTATGAGATGGCTATGGAATTGCTGGAGGTCAGCGAAGCGGCGATGTCCAAGTACTTCACCATGATGTTGGATGGGACTGCCCGCACTTGGTTGAAAGGGCTGCCACCGAATTCTATAGGGTCTTGGGCTGAGCTGAAAGCCCGGTTCATCCAAAACTTCAAAGATACCTGTAGGCAGTCTATGTCAATTGTGGATTTGACTAATTGTAAACAGTAGGAGGGTGAGTCTACGACACATTGGGTTCGCCGGGTCAAAGAGATAATACATTCATCTGATAAGATGGATGCCGGCTCTGCAGTCTTAATGTTGGAGCAGAATTGTCGTTTCCTGCCCCTGAAGATGAAACTCGGGCGGCTCAAGCGCGACTGCAATGATATGGGTACGCTGATGGCGGCTCTCGTCAAGTACGCCGACTCTGATAGTACCAAGGGCCCCGCGTCAGATGATGAAAGGACAGGGAAGGGAAAGAAGAACGGCAATGGCAAGGGTCCTCAGCATAACCCGGCGAACCAAGGAGGTAACAAGCGTAAGGCTGATGGCAGCATGGAGTTTGTGGCCAATGCCAGCTCACAGGGTAACAACCAGCGACGTAAGGGGAGGCCACCTCCCCGAGCCGGCGGTTCAGGCCCAACGCTTGAGCAGTTGTTGAATGAGCCTTGTCCAAGGCATGGCTCTAGGGAGAAGCCAGCTACTCATCTATGGAAAGATTGCGCAATCATGAAGGCCTTTAAGAATTCCAATGCCTTTAATGGCAACAATGGCTCGGGCGGCGGCTCAGGCGCCGGCGGCTTTCATGGCCCGGGCGGCGGCTCAAATTCCAATCCTCAGAATGTTCAAGGGGGCTTTAATCAGCAATTCGGCCAGGGTCATCAACAGCAACAGGGGGATACCAGACCAATCCAAAGCAGCTCAATGGTGGACAGTATCATGTGTTTACCACCAGTCTGTGTAAGCGAGATCAGAAGCTTCATAAGAGGGCTGTGAATGCTGTTGAGCCGGCGGTTCCACGCTATTTAAGATGGTCTGAGCAGCCTATTGTGTGGAGTAGGGAGGATCACCCTCCCCGGGTTGATAATCCGGGTCACCTGGCCCTGGTGGTGGCTCCTCAGGTGGGAGGATATAAGTTCACTAAGGTGCTCATGGATGGAGGCAGCAGCATCAACATCCTCTATTATGAGACCTTCCGTCGTATGGGGTTGATTGATAAGAACCTCAGCCAGTCCAATACTGTTTTCCATGGTGTGGTGCCTGGTAAGTCGGCTTATCCAGTTGGTAAGATCGAACTGGAAGTGGCCTTTGGAGATGAGTACAACTACAGGGTGGAAAAATTGACCTTTGAGGTGGTCAAGATAAGAAGTCCGTATCATGCCATATTTGGGCGGCCGGCTTACGCCAAGTTCATGGCACGGCCGTGTTACGTATACTTACAGATCAAGATGCCGGGTCACAATGGGACCGTTACGGTTCATGGCAGCTGAAAGATAGCCTTGGAGTGTGAGGTGACGCGGCTTATGCAGAATCTGTTTGTGCAACAGAGGAGTTGAAGTTTTACAAGGACAATGTTGACCCAACAGATATGACATCTCTGAAAAAGCCGACCACGGAGCATGAGCCGGCAATGAAATTTAAGTCGGCTGATGAGACTAAACTTGTTGATTTCGTTCCAGGTGACTCATCTCAGCAGTTTAGCATCAGTGCCAATCTGGATCCAAAATAGGAAAGCGCGCTCATCGAGTTCATCCGTGAGAATAGGGACATTTTTGCATGGAAACCTTCTGACATGCCAGGTGTACCTAGAGAACTCGCTGAGCACACCCTCAATATTGATCCGAAATTTAAGCCGGTCAGGCAATTCCTTCGGCGGTTTAATGAGGAGAGGCGGAAAGCCATTGGTGAGGAGGTGGCCCGGCTCTTGGCGGCCGGGTTTATTGTCGAAGTCTTTCATCCAGAATGGTTAGCTAACCCGGTGCTCGTGCTCAAGAAGAATGGCACCTGGCGGATGTGTGTGGACTACACGGACTTAAACAAGGCGTGTCCGGCTGATCCTTTTGCTCTCCCCCGTATTGATCAAATCATTGATGCTACGGCGGGTTGTGAGCGCTTAAGTTTCTTGGATGCTTATTCTGGATACCATCAGATTAAAATGGCAGTTAAGGACCAGGAGAAGACGGCGTTCATCACTCCCTTTGGAGCCTTCTGTTATGTGTCTATGCCTTTTGGACTCAAGAGTGCACAGGCGACTTACCAGCGTTGTGTGCAGAATTGTCTTCATAACCAGATTGGGCGCAATGTTCATGCCTATGTGGATGATATCGTGGTTAAGTCCAGGGAGAAGGAGACCCTGGTAGATGACCTTAGAGAAACCTTTGATAATCTCCGGGTTTACAAGATGATGCTTAACCCGGCCAAGTGTGTTTTTGGTGTTCCTGCAGGCAAGCTCTTGGGTTTCCTGGTTTCTAACAGAGGCATTGAAGCTAACCCGGAAAAAGATCAAGGCAATCACCTCTCTGGCTAAGCCGGCGTGTATAAACGACGTCCAGCGTCTAGCAGGCCGCATCGCTGCTTTGAGCCGGTTTATAAGCCGTTTGGGTGAAAAGGCCATGCCACTGTACCAGTTGATGAAGAAAACTGATGACTTTGTCTGGAATGATGCTGCTAATACTGCTTTTGAGGATTTGAAGAGACAGCTGGCTGAGCCCCCAGTCCTTGCTGCTCCGGTTGACAAGGAGCCCTTATTACTGTATGTAGCTGCTAACACACGAGCCGTCAGTGTGGCTGTGGTGGTGGAGCGCAAGGAAGAGGGTAAGGAGTATCCGGTTCAGCGGCCGGTTTATTACGTCAGTGAAGTGCTCATCGAGTCCAAACAGCGGTATCCGCATTGGCAGAAGCTTGTTTATGGTGTGTTCATGGCAAGCCGGAAGCTTAAGCATTATTTCCAAGGGTCACCCCATCACTGTGGTTAGTTCTGCTCCCCTTGGAGATATCATCCAAAACAGAGAAGCCACAGGAGAGTGGCTAAGTGGGCTATAGAGCTTGGGCCTCATGGTCTGAAATACGTACCGTGCACTGCTGTTAAATCTCAAGCTTTGGTGGATTTCATCAACGATTGGACAGAGCTACAGGTGCCTGAAGAAAAGCCGGATAATACATATTGGACTATTCACTTCGATGGGTCTAGGCAATTGGAGGGCTCGGGGGCTGGAGTTGTATTGGCTTCCCCTAAAGGTGACAAGTTTCATTATGTGCTACGGTTGATGTTTCCTTGTACTAACAATGCGGCTGAGTACGAGGCCTTGCTCCATGGTCTTCGGATGGCTAAGGAGATGAGCTTGAGCCGGGTAAGGTGCTTCGGTGACTCAGACTTAGTGGCTCAACAAGTATCAGGCAAGTGGGATTCCAAGGACCCTCTCATGGCGGCTTATCGCCGTGAAGTTGATGCCATTGCTGGACACTTTCAGGGTTACCAAGTAGAGCACATCGATCGCAGGAAGAACGAGGCGGCTGATGCATTAAGCCGGCTGGGCTCTCAGCGAAAGCCGGTGCCGCCTAATACTTTCTTGGACATCTTGCATAACCCTTCTGTTAAGTTACCTACAGAGGAAGACTTGGCTGTCCCTGACCCGGAAGCACAGTTGGTGGCGGCTCTCCACATCACCCCAGACTGGACAGTACCATACTTGGCTTACATGACCCGGGGAGATTTGCCTGAGGATGAAACTTTGGCCAGACAAGTAACCCGGCGGTCTAAGTCAATGGTCATTATCAATGGTGAGCTACATCGTCGCAGTATCACTCGAACTTTCCAGCGTTGTGTTTCCCCTGAGGAAGGCCAAGATATTTTGCGTGAGATTCACGAGGGGGATTGTGGCCATCATGCCGGCTCAAAATCTCTTGTGGCCAAGGCTTTTCGTCATGGTTTTTATTGGCTGACGGCTCATGCTGATGCGGAGGACTTGGTCAGTAAATGTGATGGTTGCCAGAGGTTCTCGCGACGGGCTCATGTGCCGGCTCAGGAGCTGAGGATGATACCAATCACTTGGCCATTTGCGGTCTGGGGGCTTGATATGGTTGGGCCTTTTAAAAGGTCCAAGGATAAGAAGACCCACCTTTTGGTGGCAGTTGACAAGTTCACAAAGTGGGTTGAGCAGAGCCAGTTAGCAAGTGTGACGCAGCCACGGCGGTTCAGTTCATGAAAAGGGTGATATTTCGCTTTGGCTTTCCACACAGCATTATAACTGACAATGGTACCAATCTGTCTAAGGGCGCCATGGAGGAGTTTTGTCAACGAGAGCATATTCGACTTGATGTTTCATCAGTGGCTCATCCTCAATCCAATGGTCAAGCTGAGAGAGCTAATCAGGAGATCTTGAAGGGCATTAAGCCCCGGCTTTTGGTCCCTTTGCAACGGACGCCGGGTTGTTGGGTGGAGGAGTTACCCTCCGTGTTATGGAGCATCAATACTACTCCTAACAGGTCTACGGGTTACACGCCTTTCTTCATGGTTTATGGAGCGGAAGCAGTCCTCCCCAGTGACATCCGTCATGACTCGCCTCGAGTGGCGGCTTATGTTGAGGCGGATAATGAACAGGCGCGCCAAGATGCTCTTGACTTGTTGGACGAACAGCGTGACGTGGCAGCAGCTCGCTCAGCGATTTACCAACAAGACCTGCGCCGTTATCACAGCCGCCGGGTTAAGTCCCGGGTCTTCCAGGAAGGTGATCTGGTGCTCCGGCTCATCCAAGATCAAACAGATGCACACAAGCTATCCCCGCCTTGGGAAGGGCCCTTTGTGGTCAGCAAGAACTTGCACAACGGGTCATACTACCTTATTGACGTTCGGGAGCATAAAGATTCACGCAAGTCGGAGGAAGAGACCCGTCGGCCGTGGAACATAGCTCAGCTTCGGCCTTATTACACTTGAGCCACCGGCTCTCATAATGTACATATTTCTATAGCCATGTATATATTATGTTAAATAATAAAGCAGGACCTCTGTCCTTTTCTCCTCCAAAGGTAAACGTGTTATTTCCATTACAACATCACATGGTCACTTGGAGGTGGATCCGGCTTATGATCGTATTCGAATCTAGCCGTAAACAATATAATCACCTGGGGGCTTCCTGTTCAAACATAGGTCGTATTCGAACCAAAGAGAACATAGCTGTCGATACCCACTTGATTGGCAAAGTGCCGAGCTCATTGGGGAGTTTTCTTTGATCATATTTGAATCATAGCTCAACCCCCTTTGGGAACCGACGTGGATCGTATTCGAATCAGCGTCGTTAAACAACTCTTAAGGTCATTTGGGGGCTTCCTGTTCAAACATGGGTCGTATTCGAACCAAAGAGAACATAGCTGTCGGTACCCTCTTGATTGGCATCGCCAAAGCCACTGGGGGCTATATGATCGCATTCGAATCTTAGCTTAACCCCTTTGGGACGGTTCTCTGGTCGTATTCGAACCGGAAGCCCCTAAGTTTTTGATCTTCTGACTTACAACAAGTTCTGTTGGTCACATCAACAGTGTGCAAGGGCGGCTTTTCCTTTGCCGACTTAATTTTGATTCACAACGTTGATAACACATAGTAAGTATTCTTGATGCTGGTAAACCGGAGTTGAGATCTTCACCTCATTATTCGGGTTACATAAACCGGAAATATACTTGAAGGCTTGTAAGTATGCTATTATGGTTACATCAAAGATATAATTGAGGGCCAGTCTTTGGTGATTTTTAATTCATATTCCGGGTTATATATATAAGGTCTATGATTCTCAGTGCGGTAAGCCGCCTAGAGACTTGTGACTTGTTTTCTATGCAGGATGGTTAAAGACAGCTATTCGAGCTTAAGGACAATAAATGATCAATTATGACCCGGAGGAATATAAGGAAGCAACTTCAATGGAGTTAAGCATTCAACACGTGCACGTTTGTCCTACTCTATTACAAGACTCCCCGAGTCCAAAAGGTGAGGCATTGTTTTAAAGGCGTAACCATGGGCCGCCTAAGAGTCAAGATGCTTGCTGGGTCGAAGCTTCCGGCTCATCCCTCTCCGCTCCTCCGGCTGTTCCCATGACCTGGAAGGTTGACGATTTCCAGTCAATGCCGCTCAAAGCTTCAAATTGAGCCTCCTCGTCAATTAACCCGGCCGGGTCAACTTCTGGGGCGAAGGTATGCTTACGAGTCGGAGGGATCAAGCTGATTGCTTCGTAGCGTGGAGTGGGGATCCTCTGATTCTCCGAGTCATAGCCCGGCTGATACTTGGTAAGGTCGGTGTCATTCCCAATCGAGGTAGCCACCGGGCGCACACTCTTCACACAGGCAGCAAAGTCTTTTTGATCAAAGGGAGTGCCGTCTTCCTTCAGACTGGGGTATCCAAGCGCGATCTCCGCCGGGTCTAGCTCCGGGAGGAAAGCCTTGGCCCGGCTCAGAGCAGCTATGGCTCCGGCTCTTGCAGAGGCCCGTCGTAGCTCTTGGAAACGCTGAGGAAGAACGGCAAGCCGCCGAAGTACGTCCGCCAGGTGAGTCGGAACCTCATTGGACAGGGCCACAACGGCCAAGGCGCGCTGTGACCCGGTGTAGAGTTGCTCCACCAAGGTGTACACGGCCTTCAGCTTGGTCAGCACATTCTGATTGAGGTTGGCGCTTCTGGGACCTGTTTAACAAAGTAAGGTAAGCCGCTAGCAATGATGGGACTTATGAGACATAAAGAATGTAAACTTGTTGAAAGCCTGCAGAATGACTTACCGAAGATTGCGGCGACCATCTGTGACACATGGCGTTTTAAGCCGGAGAGTTCGGCGGTTCTCTCCGTCAGAGCCGCCTCCGCCTGTTCGGCCCGGCTGACCAGAGCAGCTTTCTCCTCGGCCCAAGTCTTCCTTTCGGTTTCAAACTTCTTCTTCAGCTTCTCTTGTGCAGCAACACTGAACTCAAATTTAGCGTTGGCCTTCCGGGTCTCAGTTTCCTGAGTCTTCAGGCGGTTCTTCAGCTCAGAGATCTCAGCTTCAAATTTCTTGCAAGCAGCCTGTACAAATTCCGGGTTATAGTATGAGTAATTATTATACAACATTAAAGTCCCAAGCACTTTCCAAGCAAAGACACTTGGCACTTGGGGGCTAATGCATGCTGAAAGGTTCTATTTACAAATTGCCGGTTCATGAAAGTAAGCCGGAAGTTAAGTCTACAACATATTCTATCATCAGTGGTAGACTTGGGGGCTAGCATGGGGAGAATGACTATGGAGTAAGCAAGAGAGTGGTACCTCAGATTTTTGCTGTATTTGCTTTACCATGTCAATCTCTAAGTCCCGGCTGTTGTGCACTTGACCAATGTAACTTGAGACGATGTCTCCAATGCTCAAATTCGCATAGTCAGTGATCTCCAGCCTGGCCCTGCGGCGCTCCAACAGTTCTTCTTTGGCGGAGCATTTGGCCAGCGCAGTGGGTCTCCCCGGCTCGACAAACTCTGTCCGGGTGATTACGACGTCCGGGTCATCGGCCGGCTGAGCTGGGCTGGGGATCTCCGGGTTAGCGGAAGTCTCTATGACTGGCTCGTCGGTTGGAGCGGTGGCTTCAGGAGCAGAGGCAGATGGCGGCTCTTGAGCTGAAGTCTCCGGTTCAGTCAGGACCGGCTCTTCGACCGGTTTATTCTTCTTCGCCCTCTTGCTGAGCTTTGCTTGAGCACTGAAAGGACAAAAGGTTAGTACAAAAGCATGAGTAAAGATAAGCACAACATAAGATGATCATCATTACCCGGGTGCGGTCTTGAAAGCCGGCAGGTTCGATTGCATAGAATCACCAGAGGAAGGTGAAGTTTCCTGATAATTTGAATCAGAAGAATTGAGCGGTTGACGAGTAACGCCCGCCAAAGGATGAAAAGGATATAAGTTGGAGATAACCTCGGTCCGGCGCTTCCTTGATGCTTCAGGTAAGCCGGAGGAGAGGTCTGCATCCTTGTTGGTCCGGGTGTGCCGCCGGCTCTCATGAATCTGTTGCTTCAAAAGAAATTGAGGATCTTGATAAGCTAAAGGATGTGAAAATCTTACTTTCCGGGTTACTCTTCGGACTTTCAGCCTTGGCAAGGGCTCCGAGTCGGAGGAAAGTGTAGTTACCTCTTCAGTCACCGGGTTACTCGCTCCGGTGTCATCCTGCTGATAATCAGTATCGATAAGGCGGATAGGAATAAACAAGAAACAAAAGAAGAGCCTACAGATTCAGGGTTACCTCTGACTCGGAGCTGTCACTTAGCTGAAGCAGCTCTGAGGCAGTAGGCCTGCTTCCCTTCTTGCGGGGAGCGGCTCTCCTGGCGGCTTTCTTAGCCTTCCTGGCTTTTTTGGCCGCCTCATGGTCATATTTGACCTTCCAGAACTTGTCATTAGCCTGAAACATACAACAAAGATTTCTTAAAGTTCAGATGAAAACTATTAAAAGGAAAACCAAGGTGTTCAGGTCAGTGGCTTACCGCCGGAGCCGGGTTAGCTTGGCAGAAGGGGTTTAAGCCGGTCCTCCCACAGTCGGCTAAGCTCTCATTCAGGAGAGACTTGGTCATGTCGTCCACGACGTCCTCAGGAAGATCATTGGGGCTGTGCCGCAGAGGGTCATCCTTCCGGCCCGTGTAATCACACATTAAGCCGGGGCGGCGGCTCAAGGGGATCACCCGCCAGGAGATCCAGACCCGGACCAGATCAATGCCGTTGAGGCCGTTTCCCAGGAGAGCCTTGATCTTATTGATGGTGGGGATCAGAGGTTGACGTTCAGCTTGAGATAGTTTGTCTGGCAGGGGGTGATTTCGCTCTAGACGCAGGGCACGAAAGCCGGGCAGAGGGCTCTCGTCAGCCGGAGAACTATCCTGGCAGTAGAACCATGTCTGGTTCCAGTCCTTTGGATGGCTTGGCGGCTCAGCATAAGGGAAGAGGCAATCTCTCCGTCGTTGAATGGAGATTCCACCAAGTTCCAAGCTCGGCCCGTTGGCGCACTCGTTCTGGCGGTTCAGATAAAACAACTCCCTAAAGAGCAGTAGGCTGGGCTCTTCTCCAAGATAGACTTCGCAGAATACTTGAAAGTTGCAAATATTTGACACGGAATTGGGTCCTATGTCTTGCGGCCGCAGATCAAAGAAGTTCAGAACCTCTCTAAAGAATTTTGAGCCGGGCGGTGCGAAGCCCCGGCTCATGTGATCAGCAAATATCACCACCTCACCATCTCTAGGTTGAGGTCTTTCCTCTGACGGGTCAGGGGCACGATAAGACATGACCTCCTTCTTGGGCAAGGTAACCCGTCTTCACGAAATCAGCTAAAGTGTCATCAGTGACATTGGATCTCATCCAGTTGCACGTGATGGGTGCCTTGGGAGCCTTGGGTGGCATTGTGAAAGATGAAGCCTATGACAAAAGGAAATGTCCGGTTCAATTATAAGCCGGAGAAGTTTACAGTTCAATACTCAAATGGCGGCTTATGAAGGGGCCTAATGATACATGGCTAATTCCGTCGGGTTATCTAAGCCGCTGTGGGCGTCGTGAGTAATTCAAGTTGTCTACAGCTTGATCATAAATGAGCCGGAAATTTTACAGCGCGTGGCTTCTCTTAAGCCGGAAATGTGAGCCGCCATAGCTAAACAGATGCAATTTTTTGACTAAGTGTGGCGCAAACAAGTTTCACAGATCGCAGTAATTATTCTGGATCAAACGGTCGGCTAAAAAGAAAAATTTCTAGACCTAGAACTGACGCAGAAGAAGTTCATGGATTCAGAACGAGATCTTATTGCAGACAAAGGGGATCTACTAGCATAAAAATGGATGCGCAACAACTACCGCAGGAGCTCCGTACTACTTTTGGATCAAAACATGGCTGCAGTGGAAGAACTACAAGGAACTCGAGAAGAACAGCGAAGAACAGAGGAAGAACAGCGGAACCCTAAATGCGGATCTACGGTGGAGAGGTGCAGGGACTTACAGATGCGGAGTTACTGCGGAGGTTCGTCGCGTTTTTCTGGTCACGTCAGGTTGATGCAGCGGCCTGAGTTGGTGAAGACGAGGAGACCCGCGGCGGCGGCGGCGGAGCTCGGGCGGCAGTACAGTGGCGAGAGGAGGAAGAAGATGGAGGCGACGAGTAACTGGAGGTTCATGGGCCGGGCCATTTATAAGGTGAGGCTCATAAGTGGGCGCGAGAAACGAGGAGGCCACGGCGTGATTATCTCGCCACGAAAGCGCCTCGATTTTCGGGATAGCCATTAAAGATAAGATCCGTTGGAGTATAACAGAATAAAAAATGGACTTAATGGAAGATGACGTCATGGCGGGTTACCAGGAATCCAGAAGATGACGTCACGGCGGGTTATAACCTTCGCACGACCATAAGCCGGAAGATTTTTTCTCTCAAAGGAATTGAAGATTGACATGAACCGGTTCAAATCAATCTGGGGCCTAATGTTGAGGATATAACCATTAGAGTCACCCGCCCAGGAGGGGCCGGGTTACGTCATAATGGTCATCACGCGAAGCCCAGTACCGAGCTTGAAGACGGCGGGTCAATAATGGGCTTAAGACCCGGAGATGGCTTAAGGCCCGTAGTGATAACCGCCATTATGGTGGAACTTGTAGTGTAAGGCAAGAATAGTTGAGAGTCCGAGCCAGACACTCTTATGAGCCGGCCGGGACTCTGAGAGCCGCTGGGCGTCAACCTCTCTATATAAAGGGACGACCCGGTGGCGGTTTAGGGAGAAGTAAGATCTCGTCGAGAGCCAGGCATAGCGATTAAGCTCCCTGGTCATCGAAATCGTAATCAATACCACCTCAACTGGACGTAGGCTTTTACCTTCACCGTAAGGGGCCGAACCAGTATAACCCCCGTGTTCCTTGTCCCGTTTAACCCCTTTAAGCTTCCTAGCTGCGATGGCTCCACGACTAAGTCCTAGCTCGAGGACATCTGCCGTGACAATTCCACGACACCACCCAAATGTGCCAACAAATCCCGATAGGAGCTGCACATATCTCGTTCTCAGGGCACAACGGATGAGCCACACGTCGGGTTGGCATAGACCCTAGTTGCCCAGGGGGCGCCGGACATCGCTCGGTTTGGGCCAGCACTCGAAGGAGCACTGGTCCGGGGGTTTAAATAAAGATGACCCTCGGGCTCGCGAAAACCCGGGGGAAAAAGGCTTAGGTGGCAAATGGTAAAACCAAAGTTGGGCCTTGCTGGAGGAGTTTTATTCAAGGTGAACTGTCAAGGGGGTCCCATAAATCACCCAACCGCGTAAGGAACGGAAACTCAAGGAACATAATACCGGTATGCCCGAAACTAGGACGGCAAGAGTGGAACAAAACACCAGGCATAAGGCCGAGCCTTCCACCCTTTACCAAAATATATAGATGCATTAATTAAATAAGAGATATTGTGATATCCCAACATATCCATGTTCCAACATGGAACCAACTTCAACTTCACCTGCAACTAGCAACGCTATAAAAAGGGCTGAGCAAAGTGGTAACTTAGCCAAACAACGGTTTGCTAGGAAAGGATGGTTAGAGGCTGACATGGCAATATGGGAGGCATGATATAGCAAGTGGTAGGTAGCGCAGCATGGCAAAAGAACGAACAACTAGCAAAGCAAAGATAAAAGTGATTTCGAGGGGTGGTCATCTTGCCTGCAAGGTTCTCAGAGTTGTCGAAAGCTTGATCCTCGTAAGCGTACTCAACAGGTTCCTCGTTCACGAACTCGTCTCCCGGCTCTACCCAAAACAAGAACACAAGCAAAGGAACCACAATCAATCACGGGAAATGCACAAGCAACATGATGCAAAAACATGTATGATATGCGATGCATATGCGTGCTCCGGAAGGGAAATGATGAACAAGGCAGTAACTTGGCAAACCAAGCTTGCCACTGGAAAGATGAGATGATTTCGGTCGAAATCGATATAAAGATCACCGGAAACGGATGCACGGTTTGCAAATGGCAAGCAAAACAAGAATGACACGAATCTGCGATTAACAGCATGATAGCACTTAGAGTACATCAGGAAACTATGCTACAGCACTCCAACATAGCAAAAAAGTATATGGTAGTAATCTACAGGAGATGCTTGACAAAAGATGAACACTGAGCTACGGCTAGATCACAGCATAACAGACTCAAACAAGCATGGCAAAAGTGTAAAAGATAACAGGTTCACAGACTTGGTGAAATTACTGGACATGGCAGAAAACAGCATCAGGTAGCAATGTTCAGAGCACGAAATAAACATGCTACAGGAACTTAAAATGGCAAAACAAGGCATGACAGTATTTTACTAAGTGCATATGACAAAAGTCCCTTATTGACCATAAGCCAAAAAGGATCAGAAGATATGATGGAAACCATGTAAACATAGCAAGTTTCGTTATCAGGTTTCAGACAGCAGAAAACAGAGCATGGCAGAAACAATAATATGAAGGCATCTTGGTGAGCTTGATGCACTCATCACAAAGCAACGCATGATAAGACAAGCATACCTACAGCAAGATGGCATGTTTATGAAGCTATCCATGGCAAGATCAAGTACATAGCAGGTATGGATCAACTACAATAAGCTTGGCAAAATTGAATAACACGTAAAAAATCTGCCAGGAATATTTATAGCAAAAGTAGAGCAAGATTGAGTCATGCTATGGTACTCCCTAATTGCAAACAAGGGCAGTAATGGATCAATTACAACAATATCTACAAAACATCCTTACTGAACATCTCCAAAATATGCATGGATCTCTCTGTAGCATCAAGTTTACATGGCAACAAAATAACAGCAGGCAAAGACTTAGAGAAATTACTAAGTCCCTGAAATCAGAAACATTGCGGGGCCTAGTTTGCATGCTTGTGCTAGTCACCACAGAGATCACAAAAATACATGGCATACACCACTAGAATTATGGCATGGCATACAACAAAACACATGTAGAGCTCATGCCCATAAGATGCACAGATTAAATGATACAAAAATAACAAATCTCCAAGTTCTGATAAGTAACAGCAGATAACAGCAACTAGCACTCTTGCACCAGATATTTGGGCAACAAGATGGACTCAAATGAACATGGTGCAATTGAACAAAATGAGGAGCATCACGAGACGAACATTTTGATATATTACACGTGCGAAACAGAGCTATATGCAGAGAGTTATGATGCGTAGAACAGGTGCACATATTGTGAAAATCAAAGACTTAGAAATATTTCGGGGGATCTCGGGGTCAACCTTCGGGTTTGACCAGATCGGGATCTGGCCGAGGGAGCTCGCCGCAGCGGCCGGAGGTTCGAGGTCGCCGGCGTCCGGCGTGGAGGAGAGAGACGGCGGGGCGGCGAGGTGGAGGAAGGAGGCGGCGACGGAGGGAGATGGCGGCGACGGGCGGCGCCGGCGGGCACCGGGGCGGCGGCGAGTGACGGGGGCCGGCGGAGCTCGGCGAGGCGACGGCGGCGGGGCACGGCGAGGCGACGGCGAAGCGGCGGCGGCGGCACGGGAGAGGAAGGCGGCGGTGCCCGGAGGCGGAGCGGCGGGGTGGCGCGCGCGGCGTACGGGCCGGGAGGGCCCGCGGCGGGCCTGGCGGGCCGGCGCGGTGGAGGCGGCCGGGGCACTGATGTGGCGGCCTCCGGTTCGCCGGGCGCGGCGGCGGGGAGAAGGAGGAGGCGCCGGGGAGGCGCGGTGGTCGGCGGGGAAGAGGGGGGCGGCGCCGGAGGGAGGCGGCGTCGGGCACGGGCGGCGCCGTGGTGCGCGGCGGCGGCGAGCAGTGGCGATGGCGGGCGGCGGCCGGAGGCGAGGGGCGGCACAGGCGGCGGGCGGGCGGCGCAGGCGGCGGGGGCGGCGAAGTGGGGCGCCCGGGTGGTGACGTGGCGCGCCCCTACTGGCTGCGGGCGGCGGCGGGTTTTCGTCCGGCGGCGGCTGGACGCGTCCGGCCGCGTAGAGGAAGATGGCTAGGGTTTGGACTGTGAACGTTTTTCGGGAGGGTTGCATATATATAGCTAGAGGGAGTTAGGAGAGTCCAAATGAGGTGCGGTTTTCGCCCACACGATCGTGATCGAACGACCTAGAGCATGGAAGAGAATTGGTGGGTTTTGGGCTGTTTAGAGAGGGGGTTTTGCTGCAACACACAGAAGGCATCTGCGGTTACCCGGTTAACCGTTGGAGTACCGAACGACCTCCAAATGGAACGAAACTTGACCGGTGGTCTACCGGTGGTATACCAAGGCCACTTGGCAATCTTTGGTCCATTCCGAGAATGTTAGACACCCACTCACGAAAGAAAAACAAGAGGGGTGCGCCGGAGGAGATGGGAGCGCCGGATTGCAAAACGGACAACGGGGAAAATGCTCGGATGCCTGAGACGAACACGTATGCAAATGCAAAGCACATGATGACGTGATATGAGATGCATGACATGAACAAAAATACAAAACGAAAAACAAAACTCGACCACGAAGGGAATATCATAACACATAGCCGAAAATGGCAAGAGATGGAGTTACAAATATGGCAAGTTACATCCGGAGTGTTACACAAGGGATCCTACATCATCATCTATTGCTTTATGCCTTATGACTAAGGCTTCAAAGGTATCTCCTACTTTGAACCCCTATATGTCTCTTGATGATGATGTTAATGCTAATGATGATGAGGATAATGATGAAGAGAATGATAACGTTGCCTCCTTAAAAATTAAGGGGGAAATGATTTTTAAAGCTCTTCATAAAAATAAAATTGCTTGTTCCAACTTCATGGAAATCATGTCCATTGCCATTGAGGGCAAGAAATATATTGAGGAGTTGGAATCTCATCTCGAGGAGCATGAGGTCACCATTGAAAAAATGGAAGGTCATGAGCGTGATTACGCTAATGAGATTGCGGACCTCTCTCAAGCTCTTGAACTTGAACAAACCACCAAGGAATCTCTTGAGGAGACTTTTGCTCTAGAATTATCTAGAGTGAAGGAATCTCATGATAGAGCTCTTAAGGTGGCCAATGTTTTTGAAACTAAAAATGAGAAGCTTGAAGTTGCGCATGCTAAACTTCTTGAGGACTTTGGCCACCTCGAAAATGGCTCAAGAGTCATTAAGAGTGAGCTCATCAAACTCACCGAGTCTCATGCACAACTTAATGCTTCATATTCAAAAGAGCTTGCCAAGTTTCCTTCTCCTCTTGCTATTATTGATGATGCTTGTGCTACTAACTCTATTACTTGTGAAGCATCCATTTTGAAGAAGAATGTTGAGCTTCAGACTCAACTTGAGTTGCTATCTAGCAATTATGGGAAATTGGAAGAAAGTCATGAAAAGCTCTCAAGCTCTCATGATGTTCTTCTAATATCCCATAATGTGCTAAAGATAGCTCATGAGGCCATGATTGCTAAGGTAACATCTAGTGAGCCTCATGTGGATACTAGCACCACTTCTAGTCAAAATACTATATTGCCATGTGCTAGTCCTTGTAATTCATCTACTCACAATGTTGGTACATCTTGTGATGAATTACTTTCCTTGCCTTGTTGCTCAAACGATGAAGCTTATACTTCCTCTAGTACTTGTGTTGAGACTAACCATGTAGAGGAAATCAAAGAACTCAAGGCCCAAGTCACTTCTTTGAAGAAAGACTTGGAAAAGAGTCATGAAGGGAAATCCACACTCAACAATATCTTGAGTGTGCAAAAATCCCCCAATGACAAAGGTGGACTTGGATTCAACTCCAATAAGAAGAAGAAGTCCAAGATGAACAAGAAGAAGGGCCAATAACAAGTCAAGAATTCGACCAAGATTGTTTGCTTCAAGTGCAAAATTGAAGGGCATCATGTGAGATCTTGCCCATTGAAGAAGAAGACCATTAGTGACAAGCAACAAGGGAAGCGGCCACAAGTTCAATCTCATGCTCAACCACAAGTTGAAGAAATGCCTCTTCCCAAGAAAACTCGAGCTAATGCTTCTCAAGTTGAGAAATCAAGTGAGAAGAAAGTGAAGAGTAGACGTTGCTACCTATGTCGTGAGAAAGGTCACCTCGCTTCTTCATGCACTAGTGGTAACTTATCCAACCCAATTATTATTGATGATATCTATTCTCTTGGGAAGGATAAGGTTGGCAATGTGTTTGCCAAGTTTGTTGGTACTCAAAGTGGTGTCAAGAAAAGAACCATTTGGGTTGCCAAGCCTATTGTGACTAACTTCTTAGGACCCAACTTGGTTGGGGACCAACAAGCTCAAACTTGATCAATAGGTGTTGTTGGAGGGCATTGGAGACTTGGCTACATTATGAAGAATTAAGGGGACTTCATCATTCTTAGTGTCTCAAGCCAAGTTAATTGGGTTATCAAGTTTCTATACTATATCCAATGTGCCTCCTTCCGGTAACTTGTACTTAAATTGTTTACATTGAAAGTTACTTGCCCCTCTGCTGTTTTGGTTTTGTTCCTTGCATGTTTTTGTATATGTTGTGCCTCAAATTGCTTATCTTGAGTAATCAAGTATGTGTGTGTTGGTTTGCACATCATGTACATGTGTGTCGTACGTTGAGCCTTTATGCATCTTGTTTGTATCTTAGTTGGCTCTTGTGAGAGATTAATGGAATATCCCATTATGGGGGAGTGATGTGCTTTGTACACCTCACAATCCTATAAATGTGTGTACTTGAGGAATACCATCTAGTATTGATATTACAAGATTATCTAGTCGCTATGTGGTATGTCTCCTCATGAGAAATTCAAATTCTAAATTGTCCATGAATTATCTCTTGTTGGATCATTATTTTGCCTCTTGTTTATCTTTAATTGGTATCACATTATGGGGGAGTAATACGCTATTTGTATATTACTAGCCTAGAAAATGTGTACATTTGAGATATTGTCACCTAGAATTGATATTGTAAATTATCTTGTTCCTAGGTGGCATGTTAGCTCTACAAGTTGCAATTTGCTTGTGTTTGGTGTGAAAATGATGTCGCATATCCTTGCTATCTACCACCGAGAATTATTTCCAAATACTTCTTGTCTTTTGACAATTGGTACTCACTTATGTGTGGTAGTAATTATTGATCATCTTCACATTGGCGTTTGCTTTTTATTTGCCTTATCTCTTGCCAAGTTTGTGTCAACTCCCATTGTCTTCCGTGCCACTTGAGGATCTTGTTGTTTTCTTGATCTTGTCTAGTGTTTTCCTTGATATAGTGAACATGGTGATCCTACCTTGTGCATTTTGTATTCAAATGCAAATTATCTATAATGCACAACTCGTGGGGGAGCTATCCTATTTTCTATAAAACACTAAACGTGTGATCCATTTTAAGTGTGTGTTGGTGGACGGCAAGCCGTTTCTTTTTGGTACTTGTGCCATCATGAAACTTTGTAGAGAGCTTGTTTTTTTTTGAACCATCCTCTCTTTTGGGAGTTTGATATCATTTTGTGGGTTCCAATGGATATCTCATTCCATGATGTATCTTTTAATGATATCTTCCAAGTGATGATTTCTCCATTTGGTATTCTTTTCACTTGGTATTTCCTTGTATTTTGGTATCGGTTCTTGAAAGTCTTGAGCATGCATATTAACTTCATGTAGTTTCCTTGGCATGCTTTCTCTCTTTGACCCAATATATAGGGGAAACTCCACCAAGTCTCAAATTGGATGAGATGTGCATGAATTTCATTTCCATATCTATATGCACATATTTATGTGGAGTTTGTCCTATGTATTGTTGGTGTTTCTAACTCTTTGGTCCCAATGAGTTTGGGTACCATTTTGTTTGTGTTATTGTTCTAGGAAAAATTGGAGATGCATTGGATGCTTGGGTCACTCACAAGGAAGGTGGTGTCATCACGTGCTTATTCAGTCAAGCTAGGATGCTCAATGAACTACTATCTATTACCTTCAATTGCTTTCTTCTACATCCTTCCAATAATATCTCGGTAACAAGTATCTATTCATGCATTATTTTCTTGCATTCAACCTTGTGTAGGTTGCATCTTGGCATGATAGTCATTCCATCTTGTGATACTTGTTTCCTTTCTCAAAGCATCTCAACGATGATCTCATGTTGCTAGTTGTGATGTCTTTGATGGTTGTGTGGTAGGAATTCATCTATATACAATAAGACCATATCTAGCCATGTGTTATGCTTCCAAGCAAATATCTTATTGGTATATCTATGACTTCCTTTTGGATATCTCGTTCCTTCGTGTTGTAACTATTCCGGGTGTACATCCTTCTTTGTAGATATATATCATGATGATTTCGTCTACCTAGAATCTTATACACTTGAGAGAAGTTGCATATCTAGATGATATCCTTTCTTTCACGTCCACCTTGTCTTTCTTTTTTTTTCTTTGGTGGCTCCATGAAAGATTTTGCTTTGAGTGCGTGTCTTATCTCGTTGCTTCTTGATGCACTCTTGTGTGGTGAAGATTTTTTTCCTCATGCTTATCTCTACGAGGCTTTTGCCATCTTGGTATCCCTCGTCTTGATGAGGCTTTCATCTTCTATCTTCACCATGGGTTGTCACAAGTGTTGGTTATTCATTTTGCATTTTTAGTGTGCTTGTGAACCCTTTTGCTTGGTGTGTGTGGGGAGGACATGTCATGCACCTTGTATCTCCACTATCCAAGACTATGTTGATGCTTAATGCTCATCCGTACATTAGTCTTCTCAAGTGCTTTGCCATGACTCACACACATCATTTTGGTTGAGCTTACTCTTAAGTTGCCTCTTTTATATGTTGCTCAACCATTTGTTTGTTGCAAGTGCTAGGCTTTGTTTCCTACATGCTCACTTGCACTTGTTGTGAGTTTCTATTGATTTTCGGGGAGTGATGATCCTATTTTGTGCACTTGGTATCTGATTCGTCTCCATCGTATCTACTTTTCCAAACACTTTTGCCCTTGTTTTGGACTCCAACTTGCATGATTTGAATGGAACTAACCCGGACTGACGCTGTTTTCAGCAGAATTGCCATGGTATTATTTATGTGCAGAAACAAAAGTTCTCGGAATGACCTGAAACTCCACGGAACTTATTTTGGAAAATATTAAAAATACTGGAAGAAGAATCCACGTCGGGGGGCCTCCATCTGTCCACGAGGGTGGGGGCGCGCCCCCCTGCCTCGTGGGCCCCCTGTTGCTCCACCGACCTCAACTCCAACTCCATATATTCGTGCTCGGGGAGAAAAAAATCAGAGAGAAAGATTCATCGCGTTTTACGATACGGAGCCACCGCCAAGCCCTAAACTCTCTCGGGAGGGCTGATCTGGAGTCCGTTCGGGGCTCCGGAGAGGGGAATCCATCGCCATCGTCATCATCAACCATCCTCCATCACCAATTTCATGATGCTCACCGCCGTGCGTGAGTAATTCCATCGTAGGCTTGCTGGACGGTGATGGGTTGGATGAGATTTATCATGTAATCGAGTTAGTTTTGTTAGGGTTTGATCCCTAGTATCCACTATGTTCTGAGATTGATGTTGCTATGACTTTGCTATGCTTAATGCTTGTCACTAGGGCCCAAGTGCCATGATTTCAGATCTGAACCTATTATGTTTTCATGAATATATGTGAGTTCTTGATCCTATCTTGCAAGTCTATAGTCACCTACTATGTGTTATGATCCGGCAACCCCGAAGTGACAATAATCGGGACCACTCCCGGTGATGACCATAGTTTGAGGAGTTCATGTATTCACTATGTGTTAATGCTTTGGTCCGGTACTCTATTAAAAGGAGGCCTTAATATCCCTTAGTTTCCATTAGGACCCCGCTGCCACGGGAGGGTAGGACAAAATATGTCATGCAAGTTCTTTTCCATAAGCACGTATGACTATATTCGGAATACATGCCTACATTACATTGATGAATTGGAGCTAGTTCTGTGTCACCCTATGTTATGACTGTTACATGATGAACCGCATCCGGCATAATTCTCCATCCCCAATCCAATGCCTACGAGCTTTTCACATATTGTTCTTCGCTTATTTACTTTACCGTTGCTACTGTTACAATCACTACAAAACCCAAAAATACTACTTTTGCTATCGTTACCGTTACTTCCATACTACTTTGCTACTAAATACTTTGCTGCAGATATTAAGTTATCCAGGTGTGGTTGAATTGACAACTCAACTGCTAATACTTGAGAATATTCTTTGGCTCCCCTTGTGTAGAATCAATAAATTTGGGTTGAATACTCTACCCTCGAAAACTGTTGCGATCCCCTATACTTGTGGGTTATCAAGACCATTTTCTGGCGCCGTTGCCGAGGAGCATAGCTCTATTCTTCGAGTCACTTGGGATTTATATCTGCTGGTCACTATGAAGAACTTGAAAGACGAGAAAACAAAAATTTATCCCTCAACTACGAGGGGAGGTAAGGAACTGCCATCTAGCTCTGCACTTGATTCACCTTCTGTTTTGAGTAAGCTTGCGACACCTAAACCTGCTTCTGCTTTTAATTCTGATATGTCGCATATTATTGATGATGCCACTTCTGCTATGCATGATACTTATGATGAAACTACTTCTATGCTTGATACTATTGTGCCACTTGGTGAATTTCTTGATGAACAACTTGCTAGGGCTAGAGAGAATGAAATTATTGAAACTGATAATATTGATGACAGTGATGATGAAGGCTCTCCTAATAAATATGAATTGCCTGTTGTCCCTGAGGGCTATGCTATGGATGAAGAAGCTGCTAGAGCTATTTTAGCTTGCAATGATAGATATGATCTTAAGAAGTTATTAGCTAAATGGAAGCAGCAATCTCTTAATGCTAGAATGAAACCTGACCCTGCTTTTGCTACTTCACCTATCTTTGTTACCGATAAGGATTATGAATTCTCCATTGATCCTGATATAATTACTATGGTTGAATCTGATCCTTTTTATGGCTATGAATCTGAAACTGTTGTGGCACATCTTACTAAATTAAATGATATAGCCACCCTGTTCACTAATGACGAGAGAACTCGCTACTTTTATATCCTTAAAATATTTCCGTTCTCCTTAAAGGGTGATGCTAAGACATGGTTTAATTCTCTTGATCCTGGTTGTGTGCGTAGTCCCCAGGATATGATTTATTACTTCTCTGCTAAATATTTCCCCGCTCATAAGAAACAAGCTGCTTTAAGGGAAATATATAATTTTGTGCAAATTGAAGAAGAGAGTCTCCCACAAGCTTGGGGGAGGCTTCTCCAATTACTTAATGCTTTGCCTGATCATCCTCTTAAGAAAAATGAAATACTTGATATCTTTTATAATGGACTAACCGATGCTTCCAGAGATTACCTGGATAGTTGTGCTGGTTCTGTTTTCAGGGAAAGAACACCGGATGAAGCTGAAATTCTATTGAATAATATGTTGACCAATGAAAATAATTGGACGCTTCCTGAGCCTATTCCTAAACCAACTCCGAAGAGGTGTTCTATTTCTCAGTCCTGAAGATATGCAAGAGGCAAAGAAATCTATGAAAGAAAAGGGTATTAAAGCTGAAGATGTTAAGAATTTACCACCTATTGAAGAAATACATGGTCTTAATTTACCGCCTGTTGAAGAAATATATGATCTTGATCCATTACCTATTGAAGAAACACATGGTCTTGATAACCCGACACAGGTAGTAAAGGTAAATTCTCTCTATAGATATGATAAAGCTGAAATCCCTCCTACTAAGTTTGCCAGCCAATGTTTGGATGAATTTGATAACTTTATGGTTAAGCAAGAAGATTTTAATGCTTATTTTGGTAGACAATTAAAACAAAATGCTTATATGATTGAACACTTGGGTGATTATATGTCTAGAGTTAAAGGTGAACTTAAACTCATTAGTAAACATGCTTCTATGGTTACCACTCAAGTAGAACAAGTACTTAAAGCTCAAAATGATTTGCTCAATGAAATGAATAGTAAGAAAAATGATTTTGCTGTTAGAGTGGCTACTAGAACTGGTAAAATGACTCAGGAACCTTTGTATCCTCAAAGGCCACCCTAAGAGAATTGAGCAGGATTCTCAAAGAAATAATTTAGATGCACCTAGTCCTTCTAAAAAGAAGAAAAAGAAAAATGATAGGACTTTGCATGCTTGTAGTGAACCTGTTGCTAAAACACCTAAGAATCCAAATGATATTTCTATCTCTGATGCTGAAACACAATCTGGTAATGAACATGAACCTAATGAAAATGTTAATGATAATGTTCATGATGATGCTCAACCTAGTAATGATAATGATGTAGAAATTGAACCTGCTGTTGATCTTGATAACCCACAATCAAAGAATCAACGTTATGATAAGAGAGACTTTGTTGCTAGGAAGCATGGTAAAGAAAGAGAGCCATGGGTTCAGAAACCAATGCCTTTTCCTCCCAAACCATCCAAGAAAAAGGATGATGAGGATTTTGAGCGCTTTGCTGAAATGATTAGACCTATCTTTTTGCGTATGCGATTAACTGATATGCTCAAAATGAATCCTTATGCTAAGTACATGAAAGAAATTGTTACTAATAAAAGAAAAATACCGGATGCTGAGATTTCCACCATGCTTGCTAATTATACTTTTAAGGGTGGAATACCTAAAAAACTTGGAGATCCAGGAGTACCAACTATACCGTGCTCCATTAAGAGAAATTATGTTAAAACTGCTTTGTGTGATCTTGGAGCTGGTGTTAGTGTTATGCCTCTCTCTTTATATCGTAGGCTTGATTATAATGAGTTGACACCCACTGAAATATCTTTGCAAATGGCCGATAAATCAACTGTTATACCTGTCGGTATTTGTGAGGGTGTGCCTGTTGTGGTTGCAAACGTTACTATTTTAATGGACTTTGTTATTCTTGATATTCCCGAGGACGATAGTATGTCTATTATTCTTGGAAGACCCTTTTTGAATACTGCAGGGGCTGTTATTGATTGCAACAAAGGCAATGTCACTTTTCACGTTAATGGTAATGAGAATACGGTACACTTTCCGAGGAAACAACCTCAAGTCCACAGTATCAATTCTATTGGAAAATTTTCATCAATTATTTTTGGAGGTTTTGAATTTCCTCTACCTATTGTCAAGAAGAAATATGATATTCTTATTATTGGGGATGTGCATATCCCCGCTGAGGTAACATAGTGTTATTCGAAATTTCTCCGGTTCGATGTTAGTCGGAATGAGTTTGTTAACAAGACTTGATCAACCTTGTTGGTGGATTCCTTTTGATGAGCATGAGATGGATGAAGTTAGAAAGCACAACCTTCTGTACCCTCTTTCTACTTTCTGCTATTTAGTTGAAATAAAGTGAAAATAGTATTTTTTTTGTCTATTTTCTGAATTATCCGTGCGATATAAAAATACCCCGAAAATAAAAGTTCTCCAAATGCCCTGCCAATTTAATATTATTTTTTCTGGAATATTTGAGAATATCTGGCATTGAGAACACAGCAGGGGGAGCAAGCACCTGGCCACGAGGGTCCAGGGTGCGCCCACCCCTACAGGGCGCGCCCCCTGCCTCGTGGGCCCATGGTGGCTCCCCTCCACTTATTCCTGCACCCACACACTTCTTCTTCCTCCCAAAAAAATCACCATCCAGCTCAAGCACGAGTTCTAGCTCATTTTGCTGCGATTTCTGATCTCCTTGCTCAACGCACCTCTCACAAAACTGCTTGGGGGGATTGTTCCTTGGTATGTGACTCCTCCATTGGTCCAATTAGTTTTTGTTCTAGCGCTTTATTCATTGCAAATTTGTGCTACCTAGGTGACCATGTTCTTGAGCTTGCATGTCAAATTTATATGGTTCCAAGTAGTTCTAATGCATGATATAGTCTCTAGGCACTTGTGGGAGTAGTTTCTACTAATTTTGTTGAGTTTGGTTCACTTTTATTTGAAGTTACTAAAAAATTTCAGAAATTTTTCAGAGGAAGGAATATGCTTAGGAAAATGTACCAAGGTGGTTCTTCAAGGAAGCAAGGACCCAGGCTTGCAATGCGTGATGCTGATGATGAGCCACCAAGGAATGCTCCAGTGCGGCCTTGTGAATGGCCTTCAAAGGACTTTATGGATCGAGCGGGAATCAAGGAAGAATTTAACGCATATTTACGTAACGCTGATCTTGTGAGCTTCGAGGAGGAAAAGTGCCGCCAGTACCACTATCTCACTAGTTCCTTTGTGAGGAGGCAAAGGGAAGACATTTTATAACCAGAGAGGAGGCAAATGAGTACGAAAGGAGGACGAGGGCAGCTCGCCTCCAAGCTACAGCCCACGATGCAATAGCCGCAGCATCTCAGTACGACCCCGGCTATAACTATGGATATCCGCCAGGCCATCCGTGGCAATAGACCAACTTAGGCCAAAAGCCTAAGCTTGGGGGAGTACGTATTTCCCACCGACATTACATTTATGTTTACACACTCATTGCTAGATGTCGGTGCTCATACTCTTTCATTGTACTATCCATGCTAGTTTACTTTTTTTTCTTGCTTTCTTCTTATGTATTTAATAAACTTAAAAAAACAAAAAAATAGTTGTAGCTTTTAGTTAGTTTACTTTTCTTGTTGTAGTAATAATTAAAAGAAAACCCAAAAAGATTTCATGTTCTTCTTTTGCTTGTTGGGAGCTTTCCCGTGTAAATAGTTTTATTTCTTTTCTTTTCTTTGGGGGTCGATAGGAGAAGACCATGATGAAATTGTTGAAGTGGCTCTTATATGCATTATTGTTGAATTAACCAAGAGCCCATATTGCCTTGTTTTCTCCTGTTTATTGAATGCTCGCAGATTCCAGCTTAGTCCAATGCACGTGCACTATTATTATTATTCACATCGTTCGGTCGTGCAAGTGAAAGGCAATAATGACGATATATGATGGACTGATTGAGATGAGAGAAGCTGGTATGAACTCGACCTCTCTTGTTTTTGTAAATATGATTAGTTCATCGTTCCTGATTCAGCCTATTATGAATAAACATGTTTGCAATGACAATTAGAGATTATAGTTGCTCATGCCATGCTTGATTAGCTATGAGTTATAATGGTTTACCTTTCGTGCCAACATGCTATTAAAATGGTTGTGATGTGGTATAGTGGGGTGGTATCCTCCTTTGAATGATTCAAGTCACTTGACTTGGCACATGTTCACGCATGTATTTGAAACAAAATCAACATAGCCTTCACGATATTTATGTTCATGGTGGATTATATCCTACTCATGCTTGTACTCAATGTTTATTAATTTTAATGCATGTTCATGACTGTTGTCGCTCTCTAGTTGGTCGCTTCCCAGTCTTTTGCTAGCCTTCACTTGTACTAAGCGGGAATACTGCTTGTGCATCCAATCCCTTAAACCCCAAAGTTATTCCATATGAGTCCACTATACCTTCCTATATGTGGTATCTACCTGCTGTTCCAAGTAAATTTGTATGTGCCAAACTCTAAACCTTCAAATGAAATTCTGTTTTGTATGCTCGAATAGCTCATGTATCAACTAGGGCTGTCCTTATCTTCCATGTTAGGCGGGTTATTCTCAAGAGGAGTGGACTCCGCTCCTCACTCACGAGAAAATGGCTGGTCACCGGGATGCCCAGTCCCATGCTTTATGCAAACTAAATCAAAATAATTGCAAACAAAACTCCCCCTGGGACTGTTGTTAGTTGGAGGCACTCGTTGTTTCGAGCAAGCCATGGATTGATGCTTGTTGGTGGAGGGGGAGTATAAACTTTACCTTTCTGTTTGGGAACCGCCTATAATGTGTGTAGCACGGAAGATATCGCCATCTCTTGGTTGTTATGTTGACAATGAAAGTATGCCGCTCAAAATATTATTTATCTCTGCTTTAAAATCGAGCTCTGGCACCTCTACAAATCCCTGCTTCCCTCTGTGAAGGGCCTATCTCTTTACTTTTATGTTGAGTCATCACCCTCTTATTAAAAGCACTAGCTGGAGAGCGCTGCTGTCATTTGCATCCATTACTATTAATTTATATTGGGTATGACTATGACTGGATCTCTTTTACCATGAATTACAATGTTTAGTCAGTCCTTGATCTTTAAAGGTGCTCTGCATTTATGTTTTGCGGTCTCAGAAAGGGCTAGCGAGATACCATCTTGTTATATCATATTATGATTGTTTTGAGAAAGTGTTGTCATCCGAGATTTATTATTATTGCTCGCTAGTTGATTATGCCATTGATATGAGTAAACATGAGACCTAAATGTTATTGTGAATGTGGTTAGTCATAATCTTTGCTGAAAACTTGAATGCTGGCTTTACATATTTACAACAACAAGAGCAAACAGAGTTTGTAAAAGTTTTTATTTATCACTTTCAGTTTATCAACTGAATTGCTTGGGGACAAGCAAAGGTTTAAGCTTGGGGGAGTTGATACGTCTCCGTCATATCTACTTTTCCAAACACTTTTTCCCTTGTTTTGGACTCTAACTTGCATGATTTGAATGGAACTAACCCGGACTGACGCTGTTTTCAGCAGAATTACCATGGTGTTATTTGTGTGCAGAAACAAAAGTTCTCGGAATGACATGAAACTCCACGGAACTTATTTTTGGAAAATATTAAAAATACTGGAAGAAGACTCCATGTCAGGGGGGCCTCCACCTGTCCACGAGGGTGGGGGCGCGCCTGCCCCCCTGGGCACGCCCCCTGCCTCGTGGGCCCCCTGTTGCTCCACCGACCTCAACTCCAACTCCATATATTCGTGTTCGGGGAGAAAAAATCAGAGAGAAAGATTCATCGAGTTTTACGATACGGAGCCGCCGCCAAGCCCTAAACTCTCTCGGGAGGGCTGATCTGGAGTCCGTTCGAGGCTTCGGAGAGGGGAATCCATCGCCATCGTCATCATCAACCATCCTTCATCACCAATTTCATGATGCTCACCGCTGTGCATGAGTAATTCCATCGTAGGCCTGCTGGACAGTGATGGGTTGGATGAGATTTATCATGTAATCGAGTTAGTTTTGTTAGGGTTTGATCCCTAGTATCCACTATGTTCTGAGATTGGTGTTGCTATGACTTTGCTATGCTTAATGCTTGTCACTAGGGCCCGAGTGCCATGATTTCAGATCTGAACCTATTATGTTTTCATGAATATATGTGAGTTCTTGATCCTATCTTGCAAGTCTATAGTCACCTACTATGTGTTATGATCCGGCAACCCCGAAGTGACAATAATCGGGACCACTCCCGGTGATGACCATAGTTTGAGGAGTTCATGTATTCACTATGTGTTAATGCTTTGGTCCGGTACTCTATTAAAAGGAGGCCTTAATATCCCTTAGTTTCCATTAGGACCCCGCTGCCACGGGAGGGTAGGACAAAAGATGGCATGCAAGTTCTTTTCCATAAGCACATATGACTATATTCGGAATACATGCCTACATTACATTGATGAATTGGAGCTAGTTCTGTGTCACCCTATGTTATGACTGTTACATGATGAACCGCATCCGGCATAATTCTCCATCACCGATCCAATGCCTACGAGCTTTTCACAATTGTTCTTCGCTTATTTACTTTACCGTTGCTACTGTTACAATCACTACAAAACCCAAAAATACTACTTTTGCTATCGTTACCGTTACTTCCATACTACTTTGCTACTAAATACTTTGCCGCAGATATTAAGTTATCCAGGTGTGGTTGAATTGACAACTCAACTGCTAGTACTTGAGAATATTCTTTGGCTCCCCTTGGTGTCGAATCAATAAATTTGGGTTGAGTACTCTACCCTCGAAAACTGTTGCGATCCCCTATACTTGTGGGTTATCAGTATCCTAATGCAAATATTGTAAGGAGTGCACAAATCATGGAGAGCTTCACTAGTGTCTTTAGAACACTCTGTTGCTCTCTTGCACTTGTCGTGAGGTTCTATTGATCTTGGAGGAGTGACGATCCTATTATGTGCTCGTTGTATCCAATTACGAAACTAAATTGTGCACAAATCATGGGGAGCTTCTCTAGTTTCTCTAGAACACTCCTTTGCTCATATCATAATTTATTTCATTCATGTGGCACGTAGGATCAAATGTCTAGTTGGAAAAATTGATATCCGTTGATTGCTTGCTTCAATTGGTATCTTTTGATTGCTTGATTTCTTGTTTCTCTCTTTGTTATGTCTTTGTGGCATATCATTCTTTTGCAATCTTTGGGCCTCAATATAGTTTGTCTTCCTCCAAGTATTTACCGTTGGACATGTGTATTGCATTCCACTCTCTTGTTGAGAAATACACAAATTATGGAGGAACACTTTTTATATTGGCATTCTAAGCTTTTCACCCATTTTGGCAATCGATGCCAATGGGGGAGGAGTTTCAGAGAGTTTTCTTCCTAAGCATTTGCATCCCATTCTCGTGCATCATTGGTTGTTGCATTGCATGGTGATGCATAATTCCTTGTATAAACTCTCTTGAAAGGATTGTCATCAATTACCAAAATGGGGGAGATTGAAAGAACATGTGGTGTCCCCATGTTTGGTTTTGGTAATTGATGACAATCTCTATGTACTAATGGTTGCCTTGAGTTATATTTGAAGGTTTTGTCCATAGGCTTTTCTTGGAGTACATGTGTTGGTTTCAAGGAGAGTTTGTGTCGACCAAGGTGCTATTCAAGGAATTACCTAAAAGATTGGTCTTGTGAGAGGTTGATCAATACTAAGTCAAAGAGTGAATCAAGTTCATCAACACACAAAGCATAGAAGATGTACCGAGAGGGATCAAGTGATCCCATGGTATGGTAAGCATTGTCAATTACGCTTTGTGTACTAACCCATGGTCTTCGTGAGAGTTCTTTGTGGGGTTAGGATGCGGTGTGCAAGTTCAAGTGATGCATCACGAAGAGATCAAGTGCTCGAAGCTTGCCGTCCATTGTGGTGACAATGGACTTGTGAAGATGAGCCGAAGAGTGGCTCACCCATAGTGGACTATGGTGGAGCAATCATCTAGTCTTCATCGAGCCAACGCAATCAAGAAAGGTGGTCTAACTTGAGGGAGTCAAGATCGTCATCATCTAGCTCAAGTGGACCATGTGCAAGGCAAAGGTTTGCCCTTGATAGGTTTTCTATTTTACTGGTCTCATGGTGGTAGTTGGGAGACTGGGTTATAGGATCGTTTGCCGTACTATCAAGGGGGGCTCTCAAGTTGGTAGCTTGATCGTATCATTAGTAGAAAGCTCAAACCATTGCATCCTTGCATCATGTTTCTTGGTTCTTGTTTGGTTCTCTTTGTGAGTCTTATAGCTTATGGTCATCTTGATGACAAGCTTGAGTTCATCAAAAACGGAGTTCGCATGCGTCTTCTATGATGTTTTCGGTGTTGGAAGTTTTAGCGGTCTTATCCGAGGAAGGGTTCTCACCATTTTCTTATGGGACTTTTCTCATTTGCTTCTTATTGATATTTCTATCAAGATTGTGTTAGCCCATGTCGTTAGCTTTCCAACAAACTTGGTTTCGTTGAATTCGGAGTCCGTTTGCAGAAGTTGTGCTGTTTTGGTAAAGGCTGCAGCGGTACTACCGCGCTAGAGCGGATGTAAACTTTTACTACCGCTCCAGAGCGGTACTACCGCGGCTCCTGAGCGGTAGTACCGCTCCAGAGCTGTACTACAGCGGCTCCTGAGCGGTAGTACCGCTCCGGACCAAAATATCGTGTTTTGCTCAGCAGAAGTAGGCACGGAAGTATTTTTAGTGCCGCTCGCAAGTAGTAGTACCGCTACCACTTGCGGTAGTACCGCTATCCCTAGCGGTAGTACCGTGAGGTCGAGCGGTAGTACCATGGGGACGAGCGGTAGTACCGCTCCGGTGGTTCTACTGGCCTTTTGCCTCCTCGCTGTTTTTTTCAAAGGGGTACTACCGCCCTAGCGGTAGTACCGCTCCTTGGAGCGGTAGTACCGCTCTGTGCGGGCTGTGAGCATAACGGTTGGATTTTTCCCCACCTATAAAAGGGGGTCTTCTTCCCCATTGAACCTTATCCTTCGAGCTCGTGTTCTTCCTCCATCGTTGACCTTCTTCGAGCTTGCTAACTCTCAATCCCTCCATGGATTCTTGCTAGTTTTTGAGGGAAAAGAGAAAGGAGATCTAGATCCACATTTCCACCAATCACTTTCTCCTCTATGTGAAGGGAACCCATTGAATCTAGATCTTGGAGTTCTTGGTGTTCTCCTTCTTGTTCTTCCTCTCATCTTCCTCCCTAGCATTAGTTGCTTTGGTGGGATTTGAGAGAGAAGGATTTGGGCACTCCGTGTGCCCTTGCCATTGCATTTGGTGCATCGGTTTGAGTTCTCCACGTGATACGTGGAAGTTACAAGTTGAGAAGCTTATTACTCTTGGGTGCTTGGTACCCTTGAGCTTGTTACTCTTGGGTGTTTGGACACCCTAGAGCTTGTTCCTCTTGGGTGCCTTGGCGCCCTAGACGGTTGGTGTTGTTCGGAGCTCAATCATTGTGGTGTAAAGCTCCGGGCAAGCGTCAGGGTCTCCAATTAGGTTGTGGAGATCGCCCCGAGCAATTTGACGGGTACCGGTGACCGCCCCCAAGGGTTGCCAAAGTGTACGGGTTCGGTGACCGCCCCCAAGGGTCGCCATTTGTACGGGTTCGGTGACCGCCCTCAAGGGTCCCTTAGTGGAATCACGGCATCTTGCATTGTGCGAGGGCGTGAGGAGATTACGGTGGCCCTAGTGGCTTCTTGGGAAGCATTGTGCCTCCACACTGCTCCAAACGGAGATTAGCATCCGCAAGGGTGTGAACTTCGGGATACATCGTCGTCTCCGCGTGCCTCGGTTATCTCTTACCCGAGCCCTTTACTTATGCACTTTACTTTGTGATAGCCATATTGTTCTTTGTCGTATATCTTGCTATCACATAGTTGCTTATCTTGCTTAGCATAAGTTGTTGGTGCACATAGGTGAGGCTAGTTGTTTTAGGTTTTGTGCTTGACAAATTAACCGCTAGGTTTATTCCGCATTTGTTCAAGCCTAAACCGTAATTATTTTAAAGCGCCTATTCACCCCCCCCCCTCTAGGCGACATCCTCGATCTTTCATCTAGGCATGATGATTTCAATGATGCTCACATAGAAGTAAAGAATTGAAACACAAAGAGAGCATCATGAAGCATATGACTAGCACATTTAAGCCTAACCCACTTTCTATGCATATGTATTTTGTGAGCAAACAATATATGGGAGCAAGAATTAACTAGCATAGGAAGGCAAAACAAGCACGACTTCAAGATTTTCAACACATAGAGAGGAAACTTGATATTATTGAGATACCTACAAGCATATGTTGCTCTCTCATAATAATTTTCAGTACCCTCATGAATGAATTAAACAATATAGCTATCACATAAAGCATTCTTTTCATGATTCACAAGCATATAAATTTTATTGCTCTCTACATAAGCAAATTTATTCTCATCAATTGTAGTGGGAGCAAATTCAACAAAATAACTACATGTGATTGAAAATCATGATGACAAGTTTCAAGGTTATCATTATTCTTTATAGCATACATGTCATCACAATAATCATCATAGATAGTGACTTTGCTCTCATAATAATCTATTGAAACCTCTTCCAAAGTTGGGGATTCCTCACTAAATAAAGTCATGACCTCTCCAAATCCACTTTTATTAATATAATCATCATAAATAGGAGGCATGATATCATCATAATAAATATTGTGATCAAAACTTGGGGGACTAAAAATATCCTCTTCATCAAATATAGCATCCCCAAGCTTATGGCGTTGCATATCATTAGCATCATGGATATTCATAGAATTCATACTAACAACATTGCAATCATGCTCATCATTCAAAGATTCTATGCCAAAAAATTTATTGAATTCTTCTTCTATCAATTGAGCACAATTTTTTCCATCATTTTCAAGAAAGACATGATAAATGAGAATAATATGAGGCCACCTCAATTCCATTATTTTGTAGTTTTCTTTTATAAAACAAAATAGTGATAAAACAAGAAACTAAAAGATCCAAATGCAATATCTAAAGATATACCTTCAAGCACTCACATCCCCGGCAATGGCGCCAGAAAAGTGCTTGATGTCTACTATGCAACTTTATTCTTGTAGAATCGTGTTCGGCCTCCAAGCACAGAGTTTTGTAGGACAGTAGAAACTTTCCCTCAAGTGGATGACCTAAGGTTTATCAATTTGTGGGAGGCGTAGGATGAAGATGGTCTCTCTCAAACAACCCTGCAACCAAATAACAAAGAGTCTCTTGTGTCTCCAACACACCAAATACAATGGTAAATTGTATAGGTGCACTAGTTCGGCGAAGAGATGGTGATACAAGTGTAGTAATGATAGAACATATTGATTTTTGTAATAGGAACAATAAAAAACAGCAAGGTAGCAAGTAACAAAAGTGAGCACAAACGGTATTTCAATGCTTGAAAACAAGGCCTAGGGTCCGTACTTTCGCTTGTGCAATCTCTCAACAATGCTAATATAATTGGATCATATAACCATACCTCAACGTGCGATGAAGAATCACTCCAAAGTTCTTATCTAGCGGAGAACATTAGAGAAATTGTTTGTAGGGTACAAACCACCTCAAAATTATCCTTTTCGATCGATCTATCCAAGAGTTCATACTAAAGTAACACCAAGTTATCCTTTCCGATCGATCTATCCAAGAGTTCGTACTAAAATAACACCATATGATACACATCAACCAAATCTAATGTCACCTAGATACTCCAATATCACCGCGAGTATCCATGAGTTGATTATACGATATGCATCAAACAAATTCAGATTCATAATACTCAATCCAACACAAAGAACCTCAAAGAGTGCTCCAAGATTTCTACTGGAGAAACAAGGATGAAAACATGCATCAACCCCTATGCATAGATTACCACAATGTCACCTCGGGAATCCGCGAGTTGAGTGCCAAAACATATACCAAGTGAATTAATATGATACCCCATTGTTACCACAGGTATTCATAGCAAGACATACATCGAGTGCTCTCAAATCCATAAAAGTATTCATTCCGATAATAACGAAATCTCAAAGGGAAAACTCAGTTCATCACAACAACATTGAGAGGCAGAAACACCATATGATCCAACTATATTAACAAAGCTCACAATACATTAAGATCGTGCCAAATCAAGAACATGAGAGAGAGAGAGATTAAACACATAGCTACTGGTACAAACCCTCAGCCCCGAGGGTGGACTACTCCCTCCTCATCATGGTGGCCACCGAGATGATGAAGATGGCCACCGGTGATGATTTCACCCTCCGGCAGGGTGCCGGATCAGGATCTAGATTGGTTTTTCATGGCTACAGAGGTTTGCAGCGGTGGAACTTCTGATCGAGGGTTATTTCTGGGGTTTTCTGTATTTATAGAATTTTTTGGCGTTGGTTTCATGCGAAGATGGGCTTTGAGGGGCCCACCACCCACCAGCACACGGGCAAGGCCCTGGCGCACCTTGGTGGGTGGTGGCCACCTCCTTCACCTTGTGGTCCTCCCAAGAAGCTTCTAGTGCCTCGTTTGTTCCAAAAATATCATCAAAAAGTTTTGTTGCATTTGGAGAACTTTTATTTCTGCACAAAGAAACAATACCACGATAGTTCTGCTGAAAACATCGTCAGTCTGGGTTAGTTCCATTAAATCATACCAAAACCATATAGAATTGTTGTAAACATGGCATGAATACTTCATAAATTATAGATACATTGGTGACGTATCAACGCTTCGCGTATTACTCCGTCCATAAAAGGCCAGGGGTGAGGAGGATCCAAGTTACGCTCTCATTCTCCCTAATCTCCATCTTCATCTTCGAGTTCTTGCGCCCGAGCTCAAGAACTTCTGCACATTCTTTCTTCACCTCTTTTTTGACCATGGACGGAGAGGGTAGCCAGACCCAGGCGGGGAAACCCCCCAAGGCTGACAAGAAGACATCGGGAGTGCCATGAATCGCCTCCTAGACAAAGGGGAGGTTGAGGACCAACACGATGACGCCAGACCAGTTGTCCTTGGCCGGTTATCTGCTGACACCGGAGATCGCTCCTGCTCGCTCTGCTTCCATCGCGAGGGATGACGGTTTTTACCCTGTCAGGGTGCCCCGGCCATGTATAGGCGAGCGGGTATGTTTCATCTCCCATCTCCTACATGGTTTGGGATTACCAATTCACTTCTTTCTCCATGACATCCTCCATTTGTACGGCCTTCATTTCCACCATCTTGCCCGAAACTCCATCCTCCACATCTTGTGCTTCATAACTTCCCGTGAAGCTATCCTACGTCGCGAGCCCAATTTTGGGCTCTGGTGCAAGTTCTTCACTGTCAAGCCCTAGAACAATGACCTGGAGGTGTGCGAGTGAGGGGGCGCCTCAATCAGCAAGATCCAGGGCATCGGGTGGCTCAAGGGGTACTTCTCGACACCGTCAAAAACTGGTAGGAGGAGTTGTTTTACATCTCGGATGTGCCATTGGCAGACCCCCCTTGGGCCTGGATAGTCACCCTTGTAGGACCGGAGTATATCGACCAAAGGGGATTGGTGAATGGGAGATTTAAAATTTCTTTCAAAACTTAAATACTCCCAGCACAACACAAGGAACACAACGAAAAACTAAACAGATCAATTCTACAAAATAAAACTATTTCTGAAACAAAATTATTTCAAAAGAAACATGCAAATCTACTGGGAAGTACTAACCAAAATAATGTTGAAGAGAATGACAAGGTAGCAGTAGATAAATAATCGATGGCCATAGAAACATAGAAACAAATCACCTTCAGCACAACCAGTAGAAACATAAAGACAAACATGTATATACTACACAACATTGTATTGGTTCAGATAAACAACTTGGAAGATAAACACTCATAGTGTACAAATAGATACTTATCGAGGACAAAGAACACCGAAGATAAACTACTAAAAGAATTGCAGTAGAGAAGATGTGACTAGTGGTGCTCGATGACGACATATGATGTAGGGTAACTTAGCACAAAATAAAAAACGTCCTACACACCACGCCAGGACCACTATGAAGATGCATACAAGGTTAGATCTGATCATTACCAACTCGTAGCACAATAGAAGAAGAGTTGGCAAAGATTGTTGGTGCAGATTCCCGCAACTAGGATTTATAACCTCCCAACCGGGAGAATTTTCTCCCTCGAACAGTCACTCGGATAGAAGATCCAACGTACAATCTCTCTTCCGGGTTGCACACATATAGTGTCACCGATCTAGCAGCGCTTTGCCATCAGAACTAATCCTTGTCGGAGACTAGGCAACCTTGTGGCACTACAAAACTATTTTGTGTAGTAGCTAGAGAGGGAGAGAGAGATAGATAGATAGAGAGAGAGATATCATTGCATACCATTTGGCGAGAGCTCAAAGTATCAAGTTGGAGTGTGTTTGGAGGGCTCACTTCCACCTCTACTCAGCAGATATATGATTCTCAAGTGTGTGACCTTGTAGGTTCGGTGAAGTATAGACATGATTTTATCATCTTCCGATCAATGATCAATATCGAAACCGTGGACATCCATATTGACCCCTATATCCGCGTGAATTTATATTCGAGTGAACCTTTAGTTACCTTATGATATTCCTGTTGCTTCATGATATGTTAAAAAAACCTGATGTGAGATTTATCAGCGTCCTCGTGAATCGACTACTTGTTCACTATGTCAGTTTCCTCGTTATAGACTTTGTTCTCTTTTCTCGTTCCCATGTTTCGACATCCTTGTGATCAAATCACATTGTGTCTGTCTAGACGATGATGGATATTGTCACACCGAGAGGGCCTGATACATCTCCATCGTATCTATAATTTTTGATTGTTTCATGCCAATATTCTACAACTTTTATATACTTTGGCAATATTTTATATTATTTTTGGGACTAACATATTGATCCAGTGCCCAGTGCCAGTTCCTGTTTGTTGCTTGTTTTTGTTTCGCAGAATATCCATACCAAACGAAGTCCAAACGCGATTTTGGAATATTTGTTATTTTGGGCAAAAGAATCAACGCAGGACGAAGCCCGAGGGGCCCACAAGCTCGAGGGGGGCGTCCCTACCCTGGGCATGGCCAGCAGGCCTGTGGGTCCCCTGTAAGGTGGTTGGTGCCCTTCTTTCGCTGGAAGAAATATAATATCTGGAAGGAAATCATGTTAAAATTTCAGCCCAATTGGAGTTACGGATCTCTGGGAATTTAAGAAACGGTGAAAGGCCAGAAAATAGAAACGTGAAACAAAAGAGAAACAAAGAGGTAGATCCAATCTCGGAGGGGCTCCCGCCCCTTCTCCGCCATGGAGGCCAAGGACCAGAGGGGAAACCCTCCTCCCATCTAGGGGGGAGGTCAAGGAAGAAGAAGAAGAAGGAGGGGAACTCTCTCCCTTTCTCTCCCGGTGGCGTCTGAGTGCCGCTGGGGCCATCATCGTGATGGCGGTCTACACCAACAACTTCGCCGCTGTCATCACCAACTCTCTCCCCCTCTATGCAGCAGTGTAACACCTCTTCTCCCCGCTGTAATCTCTACTTAAACATGGTTCTCAATGCTATATATTATTATCCAATGATATGTGGCTATCCTATGATGTTTGAGTAGACCCTTTTTGTCGTATGGGTTGATTGATGATCATGATTGGTTTGAGTTGTATGTTTTATTATTGGTGTTGTCTTATGGTGCTCTCTGTGTCGTGCAAGCGTGAGGGATCCCCTCTTTAGGGTGTTGCAATACACTCATGATTCGCTTATGGTGGGTGGCGTGAGTGATAGAAGCACAGACCCGAGTAAGTGGGTTGTTGTGTATGGGAGTAAAGAGGAGTTGATACTTAATGCTATGGTTGCGTTTTACCTTAATGATCTTTGGTAGTTGCGGATGCTTGCTAGAGTTCCAATCATCAGTGCATATGATTCAAGTAGAGAAAGTATCTTATCTCATGCCTCTCCCTCATATAAAATTGCAATAATGATAACTGGTCTAGTTATCGATTGCCTAGGCACAAATAACTTTCTTGTGACAAAAACCTCTCTACTAAAACTAACTTAATTGTTTCTTTATCTAAACAGCCCCTAGCTTTTATTTACGTGTTCTTTATTATCTTGCAAACCTATCCCTTTACACCTACAACATACTTCTAGTTTCATACTTGTTCTAGTTAAAGCGAACATTAAGCGTCCGTAGAGTTGTATCGATGGTCTATAGAACTTGAAGGGAATATAAATTCTACCTTTATCTCCTTGTTGGGTTCGACACTCTTACTTATCAAGAAAGTCTACAATTGATCCCTATACTTGTGGGTTATCAAGACCTTTTTATGGCGCTGTTGCCGGGGAGCAATGGTGTGGGGTGAATATTCTCGTGTGTGCTGTTTGCTTTATCACTAAGTAGATTTTATTTTCTGTTCTGAGTTGTTCTATATCTTTAATTATGGATATGGAACACGAAATATCAAAAAAATTAGGTGTGCTTGCTACTCATGGAGATGGGGAACCTCCTAAAATCCTCGATGCTCATTATGTGAAAAATATTAAACACTAGTTTGATAATCCTAAGAAAACCCCATTCAACTTGATAATGGGAGACACGTTGGATCAACGTGAATACTTTAGGGATTATCTCTTGACTCAAAAAGGGAAACTCTTGGGATCAAATTGAAGTGTTGCATTGGTATGCTTGGAATTTATGCTTGAGATATGATTATACTTATTGCTCTAGGATGAAGGCTCCACACCTTCCCTTTTCATGTAAATTTAGTGATAATGCAACCTTGGATTCTTATGCTAATGGTATGTATGATTACTATGATGTGGAGCGAATAGAAGATTTTGTTGCTTTTAAGGGTGCTTATGAAATTGAATCTTTGTTTGAAAAGTGTGAAAATTATGATGATGTTGTTTACAGACCTGAAAATTATGCTATACTAAAATATTGCTATGAGAATTATGAATATAATGCCGATATTAATGAGTTTATTGAGAAAGTCTCCGCTGTCCAAGAAGAGACTAATATTTTGCAGGAAACTATGGAAGAAGAAATTGATGACACTGTGAGCTCATTAGATGAAAAAGATGACGAGGAGAGCGAAGAACAAAAGGAGGAAGAGCGGACTAGCTACCCGTGCCCACCTTCTAATGAGAGTAACTCCTCAAATCATACATTGCTTAATTTCCCTTCATGTGTATCGAAGGATGAATGCCATGATGATTTCTATGATCCCTTGGATTCGTTTGAAATATCACTTTTCGATGAAATTAATGCTTGCTATGCTTGTGGCCAAGATGAACTTGCTATGGTTCATTATGTTAAGAATGAAATTGTTTCTATTGCACCCACACATGATAATCCTATTATCTTTTTGAATTCTCCCAACTACACTATATCGGAGAAGTTTGTGCTTATTAAAGATTATATTGATGGGTTGCGTTTTACTACTACACATGAAAATTTTGATGAATATAATATGCATGTGCTTGCTGCTCCTACTTGCAATTATTTTGGGAGAGGAACTATATCTCCACCTCTCTATGTTTCCAACATAATAAAATTGCAAGAAACTGGTTATGCTATGTATAGGCCTTTACTTTGTGTGCATGAATTGTTCTTTTATGACATGCTTATGCATAGGAAGAGAGTTAGACTTCATTGTTGCATGATATACATTGCTTTGTGCTCAATACTAAATTACAGATCATTGCTAATTAAAATTGGCTTTGACATACCTTGGGATCCGGGTGGATCGATTACTTGAGCACTTTATGCCTAGATTAATGGCTTTAAAGAAAGCGCTGCCAGGGAGACAACCCGGAAGTTTTAGAGAGTCATTCTATTATGTTGAGTTCTTTTATAAAGTTTTAAAACAAAAAATATAGAGGGGAACCTAAAACTTTTCAAAAAGAAAAGTGGAAGTAAGAAAGACGAGCACCGTTGAAGTGGGGGAGCTCCTTGAACTTTGTTCATGCCCATGGAAACTTTGCATATCTTAAATTACAGAAACTTTTCAACAAAAATAATTATCCCCTTGTACAAATCCATTGTATTATAAAAACAATGTGCCAAGATTTTCCTTTAGGATGATTAGATTGCTTGTTTGGTATGTGCAGTGCAAAAACAGAAACTTTGGCTGTAGTGCGTGAATTCACATTTTTGATTGGAACGTCAGAAGTTTCTGAAATTTTTACACAGTACTTCTATGCAAAAAAAATTGTCCTAATTTTTCAGAATTTTTGGTGTTACATAAGTATGGTCAATGTTCAGATTTCTACAGACTGTTCTATTTTTGACAGATTCTATTTTTGATGCATTGTTTTGCGTGTTTTGGCGAATCTATGGATTGTATCGGTGATTTAAGCCGTGTCGAAGTTAGAGTACAGTAGTTATAATGCAAAAATAAAATATAAATGGGTTTGCAACAGTACTTAAAGTAGTGATTTGCTTTATTATACTAACGGATCTCACGAGGGTTTTGTTAAGTTTTGTGTGATTGAAGTTTTCAAGTTTTGGGTGAGATCACGATGGATGAAGGAATAAGGAGTGAAAAGAGCCTAAGCTTGGGGATGCCCATGGCACCCCAAGGTAATATTCAAGGAGTACCAAGCAACTAAGCTTGGGGATGCCCCGGAAGACATCCCCTCTTTCTTCTAACGACCATAATTTTACTTGGAGCTATATTTTTATTTGTCACATGATATGCGTAAATTCTTGAAGCTTCGTGTGGTTTTTATTTTTCTTTTAATAATGCACCATGATGTTATGAGAAAGTCATTGGTTGATTTATAGAATGCTCTTTGCACTTCACTTATATCTTTTGAGTATGACTTTATAGAATCCTTCATGTGCTTCACTTATATCATTTGAAGTTTTGATTGCCTGTTTCTCTACATATAGAAAACCACCATTTGTAGAATGCTCTTTTGCTTCACTTATATTTGTTAGAGCATGGGAAAATATTTTGTAGAAAGAATTAAACTCTCATGCTTCACTTATATCTATTTAGGGAGTTGACAGGAATTGGTCATTCACATGGTTAGTCATTAAATCCTACATAAAACTTGGCGATCACTGAATATGATATGTTTGATTCCTTGCAATAGTTTTGCGATATAGAGATAATATGTGGGAGGTACTAGTGAATGATTGTGGTTTAGTAAGAATATTGGTGTTAAGGTTTGTGATTCCAGAAGCATGCACTTATAGTCTCTCGTTATGCTAAGAAATTGGAGCATGATTTATTATTGATTGTCTTCCTTATGAGTGGCGGTCGGGGACGAGCGATGGTCTTTTCCTACCAATCTATCCCCCTAGGGGCATGCGTAGTAGTGCTTTTCTTCAAGGGCTAATAAACTTTCGCAATAAGTATGTGAGTTCTTTATGACTAATGTAAGTCCATGGATTATACGCACACTTACCTTTCCGCAATTTGCTAGCCTCTTCGGTACCGTGCATTGTCCTTTCTCACCTCGAGAGTCAATGCAAACTTCGCCGGTGCATCCAAACCCCGTGATATGATATGTTGTATCACACATAAGCCTCATTATATCTTCCTGAAAACAGCCACCATACCTACCTAGCTATTATGGCATTTCCATAGCCATTCCAAGATATATTGCCATGCAACTTCCATCATCATCATATACATGACTTGACCATTCATTGTCATATTGCTTTGGATGATCGTAAGATATCTAGCATGAAATTTTCATGGCTTGTCCCTTTTTTGATATCTTTGCTATGCTAGATCATTGCACATCCTGCTACTCTGCCAGATGCATTCATATAGAGTCATACTTTGAATTGTAATATTGAGTTGTAAGTAAATAAAAATGTGATGATCATCATTATTAGAGCATTGCCCCAGTGAGGAAAGGATGATGGAGACTATGATTCCCCCACAAGTCGGGATGAGACTCCGAACAAATTTTTTTTTTAAAAAAGAGAGGCCAAAAAGAGCCCAACAAAAACAAAAAACAAAAAAAGAGGAAAAAAATAAAAAAATGAGAGAAAAAGAGAAGGGGCAATGTTACTATCCTTTTACCACACTTGTGCTTCAAAGTAGCACCATGTTTTTCATATAGAGAGTCTCCTATGATGTCATTTTCATATACTAGTGGGAATTTTTCACTATAGAACTTGGCTTGTATATTCCGATGACGGGCTTCCTCAAATGCCCAAGGTCTTCATGAGAAAGCAAGTTGGATGCACACCCACTTAGTTTTCAGTTTGAGATTTCATACACTTATAGCTCTTAGTGCATCTGTTGCATGGCAATCCCTACTCCTCGCATTGACATCAATTGATGGGCATCTCCACAGCCAGTTGATTAGCCGCGTCAATGTGAGAGACTTTCTCCTTTTTTTCTTCTCCACACAACCTCCGCCATCATATTATATTCCACCCATAGTGCTATATCCATGGCTCACGCTCATGTATTGCATGAGAGTTGAAAAAGCTGAAGCGTGTTAAAAAGTATGAACCAATTGCTCGGCTTGTCATCGGGGTTGTGCATGATAAATACTTTGTGTTAAGAAGATGGAGCATGACAAGGCTATATGATTTTGTAGGGATAACGTTCTTTAGCATTGATATTTTGAAAGACATGATGTTTGTTGGGATGCTTGAGTATTGATGCCGTCAAATGACTGACTATTGCTTTGAATCACTCGTGTCTTAATATTCATGCCATGATTAGATTATATGATCAAGATTATGCTAGGTAGCATTCCACATACAAAAATATCTTTTTCATCATTTACCTACTCGAGGACGAGCAGGAATTAAGCTTGGGGATGCTGATACGTCTCCGCCGTATCTATAATTTTTGATTGTTTCATGCCAATATTCTACAACTTTTTTATACTTTTGGCAATATTTTAGATTATATTTTGGGACTAACATATTGATCCAGTGCCAAGTGCCAGTTCCTGTTTGTTACTTGTTTTTTGTTTCACATAATATCCATACCAAACAAAGTCCAAACACGATAAAAATTTACGGAGATTTGTTTTGGGATATTTGTGACTTTTGGGAAAAAGAATCAACGTGAGATGATGCCCGAGGGGCTCACAAGCTCGAGGGGTGCGCCCCCTACCCTGGGCGCGGCTAGCGGGCTTGTGAGGCCCCTGTAAGGCAGTTGGTGCCCTTCTTTCGCCGCAAGAAAGATAATATCCGGAAGAAATTTTTGTTAAAATTTTAGCCCAAACGGAGTTACGGATCTCCGGGGATTTAATAAACGGTGAAAGGCCAGAAAACAGAAACGCGAAACAGAAGAGAAACAGAGAGATAGAGCCAATCTCATGGAGGCCATGGACCAGAGGGGAAACCCTCCTCCCATCTAGGGGGAGGTCAAGGAAGAAGAAGAAGAAGAAGAAGAAGAAGAAGAAGAAGAAGAAGAAGAAGAAGAAGAAGAAGAAGAAGAAGAAGAAGAAGAAGAAGAAGAAAAAGAAGAAGGGGGGCTCTCTCCCCCTCTCTCCCGGTGGTGTCGGAGTGCCACCGGGGCCATCATCGTGATGGCGATCTACACCAACAACTTCGCCGACGTCATCGCCAACTCTCTCCCCCTCTATGCAGCGGTGTAACACCTCTTCTCCCCGTTGTAATCTCTACTTAAACATGGTGCTCAATGCTATATATTATTATCCAATGATATGTGGCTATCCTATGATGTTTGAGTAGATTCGTTTTCTCCTATGGGTTGATTGATGATCATGATTGGTTTGAGTTGTATATTTGGTGTTGTCCTATGGTGCTCTCCGTGTCGCGCAAGCGTGAGTGACCCCCGTTATAGGGTGCTGCAATATATTCATGATTCGCTGATGGTGGGTGGTGTGAGTGACAGAAGCACAGACCCGAGTAAGTGGGTTGTTGCGTATGGGAGTAAAGAGGACTTGATACTTAATGCTATGGTTGCACTGGTACAGCGAGGTGCTATACAAACGGTTTTTAACCCATTTCCATGACGGCATTTGGAACCGTCGCCAAGTGAGTGTAGGCGATAGGGGGGTCCTTCCCACACGACCCAGAAACCGTCGGGGATAGGCTCTCCTGGCACACATGCTCGGCAAAACGAGGTTGTGTGCGACGGGCGAGCGATCAAATATAATTATACAGGCCCAATCGGTTCCGGTCGTAAGTACATTCCATACAGTCAGTCCCAAACAAAAGTTTCCGTTTGTTATGTACATTCCACACAGTCAATCCAAGGAATACATTTTCGTTCTTATGTACATCCCAGACAGTCAATCCAGGGAAATCATTTCTGTTCGTGTGTACATCCCACACAGTCAATCCAGGGAAAACGTTTTCGTTCGTATGTACATCCCACACAGTTTTTTATGTATAGGCTCGTGTGTGATAGGTGTAACTATCACACACGCTCTACCTCGGTTAATCATTTGCTTTTATTTAACTACGTCACACACGATTTGATGAAGAAAACTGTGTGGCATTGGGCTATCCATCACAAGCGCTTTTACTGCTAGAACTGTTTGCGAAGTTCCATGACCCATTTGGCAGGTTTATTAGCTTACAATTAATAATTCCAGTATTACACAAATTCACATTTCATATCGGACAATTGTTTGCCAATTTCATATCAGGCACATAAATATATTTTAACATCACAGTACGATAGCTACCTGAAAACAGCACAGTACGGCATATAGCTAGTTCAGCTTCATAAGAACAATATTAGAACAATATATTAATTTCCCTAATCGAGATCATCCAGGCTCGTCTTATCCACCTCTACTTTCAGTTCAGTAAGAACCTGTTTTGCACTGGCCAACTGGGAAAGTGCCTCCTCCTTCGCCAACACCATCTTAGCAAAGTCTAATTTAAAAAAATTGAGCTCATTCTCCACCTTCCTCTTTTTTATCCCGCATCTTCAAATATTCTTCAGTGCTTACAACACTTTCTCTAAGCCTACCTCTGTTCTCTTCCTCATACATGCTCCAGAGCTTTGCTAGGCACATCTTCAAAGACTGTGGCCACTCTTGATCAACCCGCTCCAAGTAAGAACACTTTCGTTCATCCTATAATATTTAAAACTAGATCAGTAACAATTGTAGGGGAAATGGATTTATAGCAACATAGAAAATCACCAATAATTATTTTGAAAAACTGAAGAAATAGATTAATTATGACATATCTTCTTGAAAAGATCAATGTGCAAATGAATTAATTGCTACTGAGACAACAACCAAATTTTGAAACATCAGAAGCTATAATTAACTACAACAACGCTACAAGTTCTTACTCATGTACTATAAATAGCAAACTGAACATTTTATAAGGAAGCTAAATATAACTGCAACAACATAGCGACAGTGTTTGGATGACAGCAAATTGATACTAACAGGTGTGTACATGCACAAATTTATTAACATAGAACTAATAGCACTAAGGCCGTCCACTATGTATGCGAAAACCGGTGTAAAGACAACTGGTGCTACATTTCGCACGGGTGTCCTGCACTGGCGAGCCGATGCAGCGGAAAAAAAATCAGGGACCCGGACTCCGGAGCACCTAGTTGCTCCGATGCCCAGTTCCTTTGTGCCACAAAGATTTAGTATTTTACTGCTTGGATGCTCGGATGTGTGGACCAAAGTTGGCTGCACAAACTGCTGAAGCTGTGCCAAATAATTTTCTAATGGCACCGCTGATGAGATGGCAACATTTTGAGATACTAGGTACAAACTGTGATCTTGTCTTAGGATTGAAGGTGTGGTATGAATGGGTTGGGACCGTGACAGTGTCTGAATCACATCTAACAATTGATTTGTAACAACGAAAGAGGGGTAACCTTCTCTGCACATGCCAAAAACTTCCTCCCACTGTCCACAGATTCAAACACAACTAGCTTCATGCATGGATATTGATGGTGACAACGAGCAGACAGATCTTCAGCCACCCCGCTCCATTTGTTGCAACTGATGGTCCTAGGGAGCTACAAGAGGAAGAAATGACTCAAATCGACCGCCGGGTTAAAATCCTTCATTCCAAGTCATAGCCCGAGAGAGAGAAGAGAGGCATACCCGGGTGGTGAAGGAGTCGTTGGAGGAGGAGGAACCGCTGGAGAGGTCATTGAAGAAGACCATGGCGACCCCAGCGGTAGGATGCGAGACGACGAGAGCGAGGAAGAGGCTATAGCTTAGGAAGGAAGGAGGAAACAGGGAAATGTGACTTGTGGTCGGGGAGAAAAGGGGGTGGGGAAGGGGGGTAGATATTTCGGTGGTAGGCCAAAATTTCGAAATGTGGAGAGAAACCTTGCGCATGGTGCCGCCGGACACCATTCACTTTGAAAGATTGTGTGCATCACAAACGATTCTTCTGCTTTACGCACATGGGATGAGTTTGATAATTCAAATTTTGGTGGAAATTTCCCCGGGTACTGTCCTCATCCACGTCATTGCATAATTTAACATCGCTTGCTAATTTGGGCACACAAAAGAGCGTACAGCACACAGACCACACTTACTGAATCGAGCAATTTTAGTAATTAAACAGAGCCAGTTGACCTAAGAGTTGCTCTAACGAAAGACTGACATTAAAAACAAAGCCTAAGTATGCATAATTTTAACAAATCCGCTGTCGCGCCAGCCTATGCATCGCCTGTGTGAGATGAGATGTCGATGACTTGTTCTGGTGACATGCCGCTGTTGGTGGACTCCACGTCCCCCCTGCTGAAGTCGACCGCGTCCTCGTCCTCATCCTTGGCACCGCCCTCAAGGTTTTAGTACTCGTAGTAGTGGCTGCACCAGAGCTCGCGTTGGTACTCCACCGCCGATTCCTCGATGGACAGACTCTTCTCTACCTCGACCTCACCCAAGCGCAACTCCTCCTCCCGGCGCTCCTCGATCTCCTCCGCCTTCTGCATCTCCAGCTCCCGCTCGACGATCTCAAGAGGAAGCAGGTGCTCTATGGCCGCCGCTGCCTTTTCAGACATGGGTAGCATGCTGGATTCCGAGGTGGCTTGGAATATCTTGGCGTGTGCGTCCTCGATCTTGGCGTGGATGGCCTCGACCCGGGCCAGGGCGACATCGGCGGCACGGACGCCAGCTCGAGCGCTCTCGACGTTTGCACCCACTATCGCAGCAGCTGCTAAAGCCGTCTCGGCTGCTGCAGCTGCCCTGTCGGCTGCCGCAGACGCCCTCTCGGCGGATGCGGCCGTGCTCAATGCGGATGCGGCCGCGCTCTCAGCACAGGCGGCCGCGCTTGGGGAGGACTCGGCCACCGTACGGGCCTTCACAAAGCGTTTCCACGGCGTCATCTTTGCAAGAAGGGGTTGCGGGAATGGGGATTGGGATTCGTGGATTCAGAGGTTGCCGGCACTGGAGCAGACGAGCCGGCGAAGCTTAAGGAGGAAGACTTAGATAGACCCAGGAATTTTCATAGCAAACGGTTCCTACAAAAAAATGTGTGTGATGTTGTTGATATTTTTTATTAGCTGTGAAAGACGAATTTGGAGTAAAGTGGCAATGGATGGTGTTTTAAATGTATGAGAAAAATTGAAGTACTAATACAACTGTCATGTCAAATTTTGGAAAATTTCAGGGGTCATTTGACCTTTTAAGACATTTAAGTTATTCTTTAGCCATTTAATGACCATAAATTCAAATTTGAACTACATGTACATGCAGCGGCTAACCATAACGGTCTGCAAAGTCATATTTTGTGTACTTGTGTGCATGTTAATTCCGTGTGCAGTAAATTGGAAGGAATTTTGAAATATATTGGTCTCACGGCTATGACACAATTAAGCATGGAGTGTCATGGCATTTAAATTCCAAAAAATTTAAAAAGATCATAAACTCATGAAACCTTGCTTAATGTAATGTCATGCCACCAAGATGACGTGGTAAAAAAATTTGGCTTGTTTGACGAAAGTTTGGACACACACCCCTCACAAACTGAAGCAACTCACTAGAAGACTCGTGGTTCCGAGAGGGAACAATGCATATTTGATGACGAACGGGCGATAGCTTCCTCTTACGGGCTTCAAAAATTTTATAGTGAATATTTATGTTTTGCCGTCTCAGAAAGGGCTAGCGAGATACCATCTTGTTATATCATATTATGATTGTTTTGAGAAAGTGTTGTCATCCGAGATTTATTATTATTGCTCGCTAATTGATTATGCCATTGATATGAGTAAACATGAGACCTAAATGTTATTGTGAATATGGTTAGTTCATAATCTTTGCTGAAAATTTGAATGCTAGCTTTACATATTTACAACAACAAGAGCAAACAACGTTTGTAAAAGTTTTTCTTTATCACTTTCAGTTTATCAACTGAATTGCTTGAGGACAAGCAAAGGTAAAATCTTGGGGGAGTTGATACGTCTCCATCGTATCTACTTTTCCAAACACTTTTGCCCTTGTTTTGGACTCAAACTTGCATGATTTTAATGGAACTAAACCGGACTGATGCTGTTTTCAGCAGAATTGCCTTGGTGTTATTTTTGTGCAGAAATAGAAGTTCTCGAAATAACCTGAAACTTCATGGAGAATATTTTTGGAATTAATAAAAAAATACTGGCGAAAGAATCAAGACCAGGGGGGCCACACCCTGTCCACGAGGGTGGGAGGCGCGCCTACCCCCCTGGGCGCGGCCCTGCCTCGTGGGCCCCCTGGTGCTCCACCGACCTCAACTCCAACTCTATATATTCACGTTCGGGGAGAAAAAAAACAGAGAGAAGGATTCATCGCGTTTTACGATACGGAGCCGCCGCCAAGCCCTAATCTCTCTCGGGAGGGCTGATCTGGAGTCCGTTCGGGACTCCGGAGAGGGGAATTCGTCGTCGTCGTCATCATCAACCTTCCTCCATCACCAATTTCATGATGCTCACCGCCGTGCGTGAGTAATTCCATCGTAGGCCTTCTAGACGGTGATGGGTTGGATGAGATTTACCATGTAATCGAGTTAGTTTTGTTAGGTTTTGATCCCTAGTATCCACTATGTTCTGAGATTGATGTTGCTATGACTTTGCTATGCTTAATGCTTGTCACTAGGGCCCGAGTGCCATGATTTCAGATATGAACCTATTATGTTTCATGAATATATGTGAGTTCTTGATCCTATCTTGCAAGTCTATAGTCACCTATTATGTGTTATGATCCGTTAACCCCGAAGTGACAATAATCGGGATACTTACCAGTGATGACCGTAGTTTGAGGAGTTCATGTATTCACTAAGTGTTAATGCTTTGGTCCGGTACTCTATTAAAAGGATGCCTTAATATCCCTTAGTTTCCAATAGGACCCCGCTGTCATGGGAGGGTAGGACAAAAGATGTCATGCAAGTTCTTTTCCATAAGCACGTATGACTATGTTCGTAATACATGCCTACATTACATTGATGAACTGGAGCTAGTTCTGTGTCACCCTATGTTATAACCATTGCATGAGGAATCGCATCCGACATAATTATACATCACTGATCCAATGCCTACGAGCTTTTCACATATTGATCTTAGCTTAGTTACTTTTCTGTTGCCATTGTTACAATTACTACAAAACTACTACTGTTACTTTTATCACTGTGACCATTAATTCCATACTACTTTGCTACTAAATACTTTGCTGCAGATATTAAGTTATCCAGGTGTGGTTGAATTGACAACTCAATTGCTAATACTTGAGAATATTCTTTGGCTCCCCTTGTGTCGAATCAATAAATTTGGGTTGAATACTCTACCCTCGAAAACTGTTGCGATCCCCTATACTTGTGGGTTATCAAGACTATTTTCTGGCAGCATTGCCGGGGAGCATAGCTCTATTCTTTGAGTCACTTGGGATTTATATCTGCTGATCATTATGAGGAACTTGAAAGACGAAAGAACTAAGATTTTTCCCTCAACTACGAGGGGAGGTAAGGAACTGCCATCTAGCTCTGCACTTGATTCACCTTCTGTTTTGAGTAAGCTTGCAACACCCCAACCTACTTCTGCTATTAATTCTGATATGTCGCATGTTATTGATGATGCCACTTCTGCTATGCATGATACTTATGATGAAACTACTTCTATGCTTGATAATACTGTGCCACTAGGTGAATTTCTTGATGAACAACTTGCTAGGGCTAGAGAGAATGAAATTATTGAAAGTGATAATATTGATGAAAGTGATGATGAAGATTCTCCCCCTAGATATGAATTGCCTGTTGTGCCTGAGGGTTATGTTATGGATGAAGAAACTGCTAGATACTTTCTTGCTTGCAATGAGAGATATGATCTTAAAAAACTGTTAGCTAAGCTGAAAAATATATTTGAATGCTAGAATGAAATATGACCCTGCTTTTGCTACTTCACCTATTTGTATTTCCGATAAGGATTATGATTTCTCTGTCGACCCTGATATAATTACTTTGGTTGAATCTGATCCTTTTTATGGCTATGAATCTGAAACTGTTGTGGCACATCTTACTAAATTAAATGATATAGCCACCCGATTCACTAATGATGAGAAAACTCGTTACTACTATATCCTTAGATTATTTCCGTTCTCATTAAAGGGTGATGCTAAAACATGGTTTAATTCTCTTGATCCTGGTTGTGTGCGTAGTCCCCAGGATATGATTTATTACTTCTCTGCTAAATATTTCCCCGCTCATAAGAAACAAGCTGCCTTAAGGGAAATATATAATTTTGTGCAACTTGAAGAAGAGAGTCTCCCACAAGCTTGGGGGAGGCTTCTCCAATTACTTAATGCTTTGCCTGATCATCCTCTTAAGAAAAATGAAATACTTGATATCTTTTATAATGGACTAACCGATGCTTCCAGAGACCACCTGGATAGTTGTGTTGGTTGTGTTTTCAGGGAAAGGACTGTTGATCAAGCTAAATTGCTATTGAATAATATGTTGACTAATGAAAATAATTGGACACTTCCTGAACCAACTCCTAAGCCAACTCCGAAGAAAAGGGGTATTCTATTTCTCAGTCCTGAAGATATGCAAGAGGCAAAGAAATCTATGAAAGAAAAGGGTATTAAAGCTGAAGATGTTAAGAATTTACCACCTATTGAAGAAATACATGGTCTTGATAATCCAACACAGGTAGTAAAGGTAAATTCTCTCTATAGATTTGATGAAGGTGATATTCATCGTTAAGTCTGCTAGCCAATGCCTAGATGAGTTTGATAATTTTATTGTTAAACAAGAAAACTTCAATGCTTATGTTGGTAGACAATTGAAACGCAATGCTTATATGATTGAGCACTTGAGTGATTATATGTCTAGAGTTAAGGGTGAACTTAAACTCATTAGTAAACATGCTTCTATGGTTACCACTCAAGTAGAACATGTGCTTAAAGCAATGAATTAAATAAGCATTAGAGTTAAGGATGCTCAAAATGATTTGCTCAATGAATTAAATAATAAGAAGAATGATAATGCTATTAGAGTTGTGACTAGAGGGGGTAAAATGACTCAGGAACCTTTGTATCCTGAAGGCCATCCCAAGAGAATTGAGCAAGATTCTCAGAGAACTAATGTTGATGCACCTAGTCCTTCTAAGAGGAAGAAAAAGAAAAATGACAGGACTTTGCATGCTTCTAGTGAACCTGTTGTAGACACACCTGAGAATCCCAATGATACTTCTATTTCTGATGCTGAAACACAATCTGGTAATGAACATGAACCTAGTGATAATGTTAATGATGATGTTCATGTTGATGCTCAACCTAGCAATAACAATGGTGTAGAGATTGAACCTGCTGTTGATCTTCATAACCCACAATCAAAGAATCAACGTTATGATAAGAGAGACTTTGTTGCTAGGAAGCACGGTAAAGAAAGAGAACCATGGGTTCAGAAACCCATGCCTTTTCCTCCTAAACCATCCAAGAAAAAGGATGATGAGGATTTTGAGCGTTTTGCTGAAATGATTAGACCTATCTTTTTACGTATGCGTTTGACTGATATGCTTAAGATGAATCCTTATGCTAAGTATATGAAAGAAATTGTTACAAATAAAAGTAAGGTACCGGAAGCTGAAATTTCCACCATGCTTGCTAATTATACTTTTAAGGGTGGAATACCAAAGAAACTTGGAGATCTAGGAGTACCAACTATACCATGCTCCATTAAAAGAAACTATGTTAAAACTGCTTTATGTGATCTTGGAGCCGGTGTTAGTGTTATGCCTCTCTCTTTATATCGTAGACTTGATTTGAATAAGTTGACACCTACTGGATATCTTTGCAAATGGCCGATAAATCAACCGCTATACCTGTCGGTATTTGTGAGGATGTGCCTGTTGTGGTTGCAAATGTTACTATTTTAACGGACTTTGTTATTCTTAATATTCCCGAGGACGATAGTATGTCGATTATCCTTGGTAGACCCTTTTTGAATACTACAGGGGCTGTTATTGATTGCAACAAAGACAATGTCACTTTTCATGTTAATGGTAATGAGCATACGGTACACTTTCCGAGGAAACAACCTCAAGTCCACAGTATCAATTCTATTGGAAAAATTCCAACGATTACTATTGGAGGTTTTGAATTTCCTCTTCCTACTGTCAAGAAGAAATATGATATTCTTATTATTGGGGACGTACATATCCCCGTTGAGGTAACCTAGTGCTATTCGAAAATTCTCCGGTTTCATGCGATTCGGAATGAGTTTGTTAACAAGACTTGATCAACCTTGTTAGTGGATTCCTTTTGATGAGCATGAGATGGATGAAGTTAGAAAGCACAACTCTTTGTACCCTCCTTTTACTTTCTGTTATTTAGATTAAGTAAAGCAAAAAATAGTATTTTCTGTCTGTTTTCTGAATTATCCGTGCAATAAAAAATACCCCGAAAATTAAAGTTCTCCAAATGTCCCGAAAATGAAATATGATTTTTTTAGAATATTTGGCACTGAGAACACACCAGGGGGAGCCAACACCTGGCCACGAGGGTCCAGGGCGCGCCCACCCCCCTGGGCGCGCCCCCTGCCTCGTGGGCCCCTGGTGGCCCCCCTCCACTTATTCCAGCACCCACACACTCTTTCTTCCTCCAGAAAAAATCACCAACCAGCTCAAGCACGAGTTCTAGCTCATCTTGCTGCCATTTTCGATCTCCTTGCTCAAAGCTCCATTCACAAAACTGCTTTGGGGGATTGTTCTTCGGTATGTGACTCCTCCAATGGTCCAATTAGTTTTTGTTCTAGTGCTTTATTCATTGCAAATTTTTGCTGCTTAGGTGACCCTGTTCTTGAGCTTGCATGTCAAATTTATATGGTCCCAAGTAGTTCTAATGCATGATATAGTCTCTAGGCACTTGTGGGAGTAGTTGCTATCAATTTTGTTGAGTTTGGTTCACTTTTATTTTGAGCTACTAAAATTTTCAGAAATTTTTCAGAGGAAGAAATATGTTTAGGAAAATGTACCAAGGTGGTTCTTCAAGGAAGCAAGGACCCAGGCCCGCAATACATGAGCCGGACCATGAACTACCAAGAGAAGCTCAAGTGTGGCCTTGTGAATGGCCGTCAGAATATTTCATGGTCCAAGCAGGAATTAAGGAGGAATTTGACGCATATATGCGTAATGCTGAACTCAAGGGCTTCATGCTAGATAAGTGCCCTCAGTATTATTACCTAACTGATTCCTTTGTGAGAAGGTTCAAATTTACATCTTCACGCAATTCTCACACTGTCCTATTTGATCTCTATGGTAAATCTTATACCATGGACTTAGAAGATTTTAATACTGCTTGTAAACTCCCACAATGGGGTAGTGCTAGTGAACCTCGCAAATTTGAGTTTAAAGATTTTCTTGCTAGTATCACTGTGGGGGAATGTAGAGAAATAACACAAGTCACCATAGGGAGCATTCATTTTCCTGCTATACATTATTTTGCTCTCTTTATAGGTAGATGCATTAACGGCAAGGACGAGGCATGTCACATGTGTGTTCCTGATCTTAGTGTTCTCAAGAGTGCGGTATTAGGAGATAAACAATACAAGTTGGGGGCCATTGTTGCACGTAGGTTGCATAATAATAGTACTAATGGAGATTTGTTCGGTGGAATTTACGCAACCCGTTTAGCTAATTTTCTTGAGATACCCATACATGAAAATGATATGGAACTGCCTCCTGCTTATTTAGATTATAATGCTATGGTTCGTCATCTGTTTGTTGAGAGGAACGAACAGTTCCTCCAGTACCGACTAATCTTTGACAAGCGTCGCATTGTCCATGTTGCTCTCCCTGCTCCTGGTTTCTTTGACTTTCAGGCAAAAAGGAGATATATTATAACCAGGGAGGAGGCGAACAAGTATGAGAGGAGGACGGAGGCAGCTCGCCTCCAAGCTGCAGCTCATGAGGCAATAGCTGCCGCATCTCAGTATGACCCCAGCTACAACTTTGATCCTTGGGCATAGACCAACTTAGGCCAAAAGCCTAAGCTTGGGGGAGTACGTATTTCTCACCGACATTACATTCATGTTCACACACTCATTCCAGTTGTCGGTGCTCATACTTTTTCATTGTACTATCCATGCTAGTTTATTTTCTTTTTCTCGCTTTCTTCTTGTGTGTTTGAAAAACCTTGAGAAAAACAAAAAAAATTAGTTATAGCTCTAGCTAGTTTGGTTTCCATGCTTGTAGTAGTAATAATTAAAAGAAACCCCAAAAAGATTTCTCGTTCTTCTTTTGCTTGTTGGGAGCCTTCCCGTGTAAATAGTTTTATTTCTTTTCTTTGGGGGTCGAAAGGAGAAGACCATAATGAAAATGTTGTAGTGGCTCTTATATGCATTATTGTTGATTTAACCAAGAGCCCATATTATCTTGTCTTCTCCTGTGTATTAAGATGCTTGCAGATTCCAGCTTAGTCCAATGCACGTGCACTATTATTATTATCCACACCGTTCGGTCATGCGAGTGAAAGGCAATAATGACGATATATGATGGACTGATTGAGATGAGAAAAGCTGGTATGAACTCGACCTCTCTTGTTATTGTAAATAAGATTAGTTCATCGTTCCTGATTCAGCCTATTATGAATGAAACATGTTTGCAATGACAATTAGAGATTATAGTTGCTCATGCCATGCTTAATTAGCTAGGAGTTTATAATGGTTTACCTTGCGTGCCAACATGCTATTAAAATGGTTGTGATATGGTATGATAGGGTGGTATCCTCCTTTGAATAATTTGAGTGGCTTGACTTGGCACATGTTCACGAATGTAGTTGAAACAAAATCAACATAGCCTCCACGATATTTATGTTCATGGTGAATTATATCCTACTCATGCTTGCACTCAGTGTTGATTAATTTTAATGCATGTTCATGATTGTTGTCGCTCTCGAGTTGGTCGCTTTCCAGTCTTTTTCTAGCCTTCACTTGTACTAAGCGGGAATACTGCTTGTGCATCCACTTCCATAAACCCCAAAGTTATTCCATATGAGTCCACCATACCTTCCTATATGCGGTATCTACCTGTCGTTCCAAGTATATTTGTATGTGCCAAAATCTAAACCTTCAAATGAAATTCTGTTTTGTATGCTCGAATAGCTCATGTATCAACTAGGGATGTCTGTATACTCCATGCTAGGCGGGTTATTCTCAAGAGGAGTGGACTCCGCTCCTCACTCACGAGAAAATGACTGGTCACCGGGATGCCCAGTCCCATGCTCAAATCAAAATAATTGCAAACAAAACTCCCCCAGGACTGTTGTTAGTTGGAGGCACCCGTTGTTTCGGGCAAGCCATGGGTTGATGCTTGTTGGTGCTGGGGGAGTATAAACTTTACCATTCTGCTTGGGAACCGCCTATAATGTGTGTAGCATGGAAGATATCGAGATCTCTCGGTTGTTATGTTGACAATGAAAGTATGCCGCTCAAAATATTATTCATCTCTATTTCAAAATTGAGCTCTGGCACCTCTACAAATCCCTGCTTCCCTCTGCGAAGGGCCTATCTATTTACTTTTATGTTGAGTCATCATCCTCTTATTAAAAAGCACCAGTTGGAGAGCACCGCTGTCATTTGCATCCATTACTATTAATTTGTATTGAGTATGACTGGATCTATTTTACCATGAATTACAATGTTTAGTCAGTCCTTGATCTTCAGAGGTGCTCTACATTTATGTTTTGCGGTCTCAGAAAGGGCTAGCGAGATACCATCTTGTTATATCATATTACGATTGTTTTGAGAAAGTGTTGTCATCCGAGATTTATTATTATTGCTCGCTAGTTGATTATGCCATTGATATGAGTAAACATGAGACCTAAATGTTATTGTGAATATGGTTAGTTCATAATCTTTGCTGAAAACTTGAATGCTGGCTTTACATATTTACAAAAACAAGAGCAAACAGAGTTTGTAAAAGTTTTTCTTTATCACTTTCAGTTTATCAACTGAATTGCTTGAGGACAAGCAAAGGTTAAAGCTTGGGGGAGTTGATACATCTCCATCGTATCTACTTTTCCAAACACTTTTGCCCTTGTTTTGGACTCTGACTTGCATGATTTGAATGGAACTAACCCGGACTGACGCTGTTTTCAGCAGAATTGCCTTGGTGTTATTTTTGTGCAGAAATAAAAGTTCTCGAAATGACCTGAAACTTCACGGAGAATATTTTTGGAATTAATAAAAAATACTGGCGAAAGAATCAAGACCAGGGGGCCCACACCCTGTCCACAAGGGTGGGGGCGCGCCTACCCCCTGGGCGCGCCCCTGCCTCGTGGGCCCCCTGGTGCTCCACCGACGTCAACTCCAACTCTATATATTCACGTTCGGGGAGAAAAAAATCAGAGAGAAGGATTCATCGCGTTTTACGATACGGAGCCGCCGCCAAGCCCTAATCTCTCTCAGGAAGGCTGATCTGGAGTTCGTTCGAGGCTCTGGAGAGGGGAATTCGTCGCCGTCGTCATCATCAACCTTCCTCCATCATCAATTTCATGATGCTCACCACCGTGCGTGAGTAATTCCATCGTAGGCTTGCTGGACAGTGATGGGTTGGATGAGATTTACCATGTAATCGAGTTAGTTTTGTTAGGTTTTGATCCCTAGTATCCACTATGTTCTGAGATTGATGTTGCTATGACTTTGCTATGCTTAATGCTTGTCACTAGGGCCCGAGTGCCATGATTTCAGATCTGAAGCTATTATGTTTTCATGAATATATGTGAGTTCTTGATCCTATCTTGCAAGTCTATAGTCACCTATTATGTGTTATGATCCGTTAACCCCGAAGTGACAATAATCGGGATACTTACCAGTGATGACCGTAGTTTGAGGAGTTCATGTATTCACTAAGTGTTAATGCTTTGGTCCGGCACTCTATTAAAAGGAGGCCTTAATATCCCTTAGTTTCCAATAGGACCCCGCTGCCACGGGAGGGTAGGACAAAAGATGTTATGCAAGTTCTTTTCCATAAGCACATATGACTATATTTGGAATACATGCCTACATTACATTGATGAACTGGAGCTAGTTCTGTGTCACCCTATGTTATAACCATTGCATGAGGAATCGCATCCGACATAATTATCCATCACTAATCCAATGCCTATGAGCTTTTCACATATTGATCTTTGCTTAGTTACTTTTTCGTTGCCATTGTTACAATTACTACAAAACTACTACTGTTACTTTTATCACAGTTACCGTTACTTCCATACTACTTTGCTACTAAATACTTTGCTGCAGATATTAAGTTATCCAGGTGTGGTTGAATTGACAACTCAACTGCTAATACTTGAGAATATTCTTTGGCTCCCCTTGTGTCTAATCAATTAATTTGGGTTGAATACTCTACCCTCGAAAACTATTGCTATCCCCTATACTTGTGGGTTATCAACACCATCTAAGTCCGTTGAGATGACACCGTATGAGTTATGGTTTGGCAAGAAACCTAAGCTTTCATTTCTTAAAGTTTGGGGATGCGACGCTTATGTCAAGAGGCTTCAGCCCGATAAGCTCGAAACCAAAGCGGAGAAGTGCGTCTTCATAGGATACCCTAAAGAGTCCATTGTGTATACCTTCTATCACAGATCCGAGGGCAAGATTTTTGTTGCTAAGAATGGGCCCTTTCTAGAGAAGGAGTTTCTCTCGAAAGAAGTGAGTGGGAGGAAAGTATAACTTGATGAGGTAATCATACCTTCTCTCGAATTGGGAAGTAGCACATCACAGAAAGCAGTTCTCGTGATGTCTACGCCAACCGGAGAAGAAGCTAATGATGATGATCATGAAATTTCGGATAAAGTTACTACTGAACTTCGTACGTCAACCAGGGTACATTCCGCACCAGAGTGGTACGGCAATCTTGTCCTGAAAGTCATGTTGTTAGACAACAATAAACCTACAAACTATGAAGAAGCAATGATGAGCCCGAATTCCAACAAATGACTTGAGACCATGAAATCCGAGATAGGATCCATGTATGCAAAGTATGGACTTTGGTGGACTTGCTCGATGATCGGCAGGCCATTGAGAGCAAATGGATCTTTAAGAAGAAGACAGGCGCTGATGGTAATGTCACCGTCTATAAAGCTTGACTTGTCGCAAAGGGTTTCCGACAAGTTCAAGGGGTTGACTACAATGAGACTTTCTCACCCGAGGTGATGCTGAAATCTGTTAGAATTATGTTAGCAATTGCCGCATATTACGATTATGTAATCTAGCAGATGGACGCCAAAATAGCGTTCCTTAACGGATTCCTTAAGGAAGAGTTGTATATGATGCAACCGGAAGGTTTTGTCGATCCTAAGGATGCTAACAAGGTATGCAAGCTCCAACTGTCCATCTATGGACTGGTGCAAGCATCTCGGAGTTGGAATATATGCTTTGATGAGGTGATCAAAACTTTTGGTTTTATACAAACTTACACAGAAGCTTGTATTTACAAGAAAGTGAGTGGGAGATCTGTAGCATTTCTAATACTATATGTGGATGACATATTATTGATTGAAAATGATATAGAATTTCTTTAAAGCATAAAGGGTTATTTGAAAAAGAGCTTTTCAATGAAAGACCTAGGTGAAGCTACTTACATATTGGGCATTAAGATCTATAGAGCTAGATCGAGACGCTTGATAGGACTTTCACAAAGCACATACCTTAACAAGACTTTGAAGAAGTTCAAAATGGAACAGTCGAAGAAAGGGTTCTTGCCTGTGTTGCAAGGTGTGAAGTTGAGTCAGACTCAAAGCCCGACCACGACAGAAGAAAGAGAAGGGATGAAGGTCATCCCCTATGCCTCAGCCATAGGCTCTACAATGTATGACATGTTGTGTACCAGACCTGATGTGTGCCATAAGTCTGGTAGGGAGGTACCAAAGTAATCCAGGAGTGGATCACTGGACAGCGGTCAAAAATATCCTTAAGTACCTAAAGAGAACTAAGGACATGTTTCTCATTTATGCAGGTGACAAAGAGCTCGTCGTAAAGGGTTACGTCTATGCTAGCTTTGACACTGATATGGATGACTCGAAGTCACAAACCGGATACGTATTTATTTTGAATGGTGGAGCAGTCGGTTGGTGCAGTTCCAAGCAGAGCGTTGTAGCGGGATCTACATGTGAAGCGGAGTATATAGCTGCTTCGGAAGCAGCGCAAGGAGTCTGGATGAAGGAGTTCATACCCGACCTAGGGGTGATACCTAATGCATCGGATCCAATGACTATCTTTTGTGATAACACTGGTGCCATTGCCATTGCCAAGGAGCCCAGGTTTCACAAGAAGACCAAGCACATCAAACGTCGCTTCTACTCCATTCGTAATTACATTAAGGATGGAGACATAGAACTTTGCAAAGTACATACGGATCTGAATGTGGCAGACCCGTTGACTAAACCTCTTCCACGAGCAAAACATGATCAACACCAAGACTCCATGGGTGTTAGATTCATTATGATGTAATATAGATTATTGACTCTAGTGCAAGTGGGGATACTGTTGGAAATATGCCCTAGAGGCAATAATAAATTGGTTATTATCATATTTCCCGTTCATGATAAATTTTTATTATTCATGCTGAAATTCTATTGACCGGAAACTTAAATACATGTGTGAATACATAAACTACACAGTGTCCCTAGTAAGCCTCTACTAGACTAGCTCGTTGATCAAAGATGGTTAAAGTTTTCTAACCATATACATGTGTTGTCATTTGATAATGGGATCACATCATTAGGAGAATGATGTGATGGACAGACCCAACTGTGAGCTTAGCATCAGATCGTTTAGTTATTTGCTACAACTTTCTTCATGTCAAGTATCAGTTCATTAGACCATGAGATCATGCCACTCCGGACACTAGAGGAATACTTTGTGTGCTATCAAACGTCACATCGTAACTGGGTGATCATAAAGGTGCTCTATAGGTATCTCCGAAGGTGTCTGTTGAGTTGCATGGATCGAGACTGGGATTTGTCACTCCGTGTGACGGAGAGATATCTCTTGGCCCTCTCGGTAATACAAAATCATAAGAAGCTTCATGTGACTAATGAGTTTAGTCACGAGATCTTGTATTAGGGAACGAGTAAGGAGACTTGCCGGTAATGAGATTGAACTAGGTATGAAGATACCGACGATCAAATCTCGGGCAAGTAACATATCGCCGAAGAAAGAGAACTGCATACGGGATTGACTGAATCCTTGACATCGAGGTTCAACCGATAAAGATCTTCATTGAATATGTAGGAATAAATATGGGCATCCAGGTTCCACTGTTGGTTATTTACCGGAGAGGAGTCTCGGTCATGTCTACATGTTCCGAACCCGTAGGGTCGCACACTTAACGTTCGGTGGCGCTAGGGTAGTATTGAGATATTAATAGCGGAAAGTTCGAAGGTTATTCGGAGTCCCAGATGGGATCCGGGATATCACGAGGAGCTCTGGAGGTAAATAATTATATATGAGAAGTCTGGTTTTGGTCACCGGAAAAGTTCGAGGGCATGCCGACAAGTGTATATCATACCGGAGGCACCTCAGGGTTCCGGGGGTCCACCGGGGTGGGGGGATTCCACCAGCTCCGGGGACCCACATGCGATGTAGGAGGGATCCTGACCTAGTTGGGCTAGGCGCATCAGCCCCCAAAGAGGCCCATGCGCCTAGGGCTAAGGGGAAACCCTAGATGGGGACGCCCCCCTTGACTTGGGTGGCAAGCCACCCCCTAGGGCCGCCACCCCCTCCCTTGGAGGAGGGTCTAGGGTCGGCACCCCTATATATAGTGGGGAGGTGGGAGGGCAGCTGGAGCCTCCACCCTTGCCCTCCGTCGCTCCCAACTTCTCCCACCTTTCCTCCGGTACGCGCTTGGCGAAGCCCTGCCGGAATTTCATTGTTGCTGCCACCACCATACCACCGTGTTGGTTCCGTGCTGGATCAAGAAGGAGAGGACGCCATCGAGCTGAACGTGTGCTAATCTTGGAGGAGCCGTCCGTTCGGCACTAAATCGGATTGGATCGCGATTGGATTGTGAAGAGTACGAGTACATCAACCGCATTACAACGCTAATGCTTTCAGTGTGCAAGGGTATGTAGACACACTCCCCTCTCGTTGTTATACATCTCCTAGATTAGATCTTGGGTGTTTCATAGGAATTTTTTTGATTTTCATGCAACGTTCCCATCAATTTTTAGCTAACTAGCATTTCAAGCAAGGATTTCCTAGGAAACTTTTAATTCCTTGTGAAATTTTTTAACATACTAGATTTGAGAAAAATCTGGATTTGGGAAAAATCTAGGATGTGGCATCCCTCAACCCCTTGCTCACACTATAAAAGGAGGAGGAGAGGAGCTCTCAAACTCACCGAAGTCTCTCCAAGTTTCTCACCACGAAGGCATGCAATGATCTGCCATTCTCTCTCCCTCCCCGAAATAGTTTCGTACTACCGAAAGGTTGTCTAGTGTCCGGTAAGAATAAGTTCTGGACGGCGAAGCACTGTTGGATAGGTGACACCAATGCAACCCAATAGAGAGATCGTACGCCAAATTTAGGGGGGAAATGGAACCGTTAACTATATTATTTGTTATTATTTCGATCTTCGGTTCGAGGGGCTGTCCGGAGGACTGCTCGAGGGAGAAAATCCTCGCAGTTGGAAGGTCGTAAAATCCTATATAGCTGCGGGGATCTGCACCGACGATTTTCAACAACTCTCCTTCCGCTGCTCTACAAGTTGGTAATGATCAAATCAAACCTTGTATGCATCCTCATAATGGCTCTGGGCGTGTACATAGTACATATTTTTTTTCTTTTCTGCTGCGTTACCCTACATCGATCTGTTCACCGATCTGGATCCCCATCGAATCTGTGTGACTCCTTAGCGGGACATGCATGTGCCACCAACGACGGAGTCAAATCCAACAGGTCTCGGGTAGGGGGTCCTGAGCTAAGTGTCTTGACACAATGGTAAGAGGGGGGCCTGAGTTTTTTCCAAGGTTCGGGCTCTCCTACGAGATAAAACCACGTGTCATGCTTGTGTTTGTATTGATTTGGGATGGAGTACAAAATACAAGTGATCTACTATGAGATCGTTGTGTGTCATCTATGTGCCCTACCCCTCGATTTATATACGTACCGGGGCTAGAATTACATCCTAGTCAGTTACGTACAAGGAGAACGTGTTGTGAATGATTTCTAATATCATGGAGTATACGTCAAGTCTTCGACAGCTTCCTTTTATAAGCCATGGGCCACCTCGACGTGGCCCTCTGGCGAACCCACATGGGGGGTCCTCGGCTCGGCCCACCTGGCCGGGAGATGACGTGGTGAGAGACCCCCTATCCCCTATCCAGGACACCGTTAAACATATCATCATTGCTTGTGAATGCCGGACCTCTTGCCTTTGCTACCTTCTCTTTTTACGCGATATTTGCCCAACATCAAATATAGGGAAATTGGTATCACCCAAGTTGTAATGCATAGGCTCTTGACCATCATTTATCATCTTCATCATGTGTGCGTCCTCAAATATGCATCACAATGAAACTACCATCCGTAAATTGATCCAATGGTATGTGCAACTAACGAAGCAAGCAATACAATAGCATATGTGCACAAGTCCATGTTGACGGCCTCCTTCGCCGCAACTTCCCAAACACGCTGTTGAGCTCACCGCTCCCCCTCCGCCTTGCAAGCAACGGCGGTCTGGAGCCCCACGAACTCCGCCAATGCGTCGTCCATGGCTGGGATGGGGTACTCAGCGTCAACATCTAGGATGGCAAAATCAAACGGGGAGCAATGCTGGAGGAGGCCAATGGCTCAGACACAAGAGCAATGGCAGTCAAATTTGGAGCGGATGTGAACGCGATATGTCTTGTGTTGAGGGGTGCCGGATAGCACGAATGTTTGAGTTGGCTGGTTGTGTGGCGATCTTGGCTTTTGGGGTAAGTTGAGGGTTCTAGTTGTAGATGCTCTAAAGATTCACATTATCCCCTGTTAGTACGGACGAGAAATGCATTTCAGCTAAAATATTCCATTTTTATGAGGAAAAAATGGAGAACTACAGAGAAATAAAAAGACACTTTAACCAGCTCAACAATTAGAGCCATCAAAGATTCCTTTTATATGCAACTTCTCCCAATCTTGTGAAGCAACTCCTTTTAGTAAACTTTAACCAGCTCAACGACTAGAGGTATCACAACATCCTTTCGTATGCATCTGCTCCCGATCTAAGCTCTGGAAGATGCTTAGTAAAATAAACCGAGTTTTTCTTATGCACCAGTGCTTATATCCCTCTATGAATAAGCACCAGTGCTTCTAAAAACAGTTTATTTCTCTAAGCACCTCCTCTAAGCATCTTGCATTGTACAAGGCCTAACATTTGCAAAGTACAGTAATTCCATATTATAACATAAAAAGGCGGATGATAGCTTTCATTACCAAATGTGATTACATAAAATACTGCACACGTTGGGATACAACACGTTCATTGAAAAAGGGGATACAGCAAGCTACCTGCCTACCTATGTACAAGTTATTTACAGTACGTACACGAGATCTGCTTTGCCGGAGTTCACCAAAACGGGCACCACCTGTCAAACAGAATACATACACAGTGAGACGTGGCAAAACTCAAATAGTTAACTAACATAAGTTGCTAAAACTAGATAGAAATACAAATATACTCTTAGGTTTCTTATGCACCTATTACTTTGTCTTTTTCACAAATATGGTGTTACTTTTTCACTTTCTAAAATGCTATACTAGTGCAATACGAAATTTTGGTACTTCGTTTTTTTTTTCGCAAGTGCAATATCTCATGAATAGGTACATATTATCCCTAAGAGCATAAAATCCATGTATAAGAATAACAACGCATACCCGACATAGTTCTGGCACAAATTTTCATGTGAAGTCGCTTGAAGTATAAGCTTCTGAACCTGAACCTTCACGGATAATCCAGGTTCTACCTCCCGAGCATCTACTGAGGCTAAATGTTCACTGCCATGTTGACTTGAGCCGCCGGCGCCTGACAAGGCTGATCCAGAAGAAAAGTCACGCCCTGTTAGCTTGTGACTCATCCGTGCCATGACAGCTACAGCACGCTCGTTTAAAACCTCATTAGCGTCACCGAGTTGATTGACCGCCTGCATGAACGACATAAATGGTCACCACTATAGGGATGTGGTTAGGACAGTACAATACAATCAAGCATGAGAAAAGGACGCAACCTGTAGCAGTTCCTTCTCGCGGGCTCCTCGAGGAGGCTGCATGAGCTCTTCACTAGGAGCAGCTTCTTCACTACTGACCACTGTATGAGTATGAGCATTTCCATAGTTTGAAACTTGAGGAACTTCATTGAAATTGAACAAACGCCAATTGATCAGCGGGTCATGTACAAATGCCTGAAAATAAATATTAAATTAGAATATCACCAAACATACTGGTTTAGGTACAAGAGATGAAGCATGAAGGAGCACAACAGTTTGAGGAAAAAATGTATAAGTAGCCATGAACGGAGCCAGCAACTCTGGGCAGCTACCATGGGTTGCCAGAGTGACGATGACCCTCTGAGCTTAGACACGTGCATGTGTAGTTTGCTTTGCCCAGGCAAAAACTTCTTGGACTCATCTATGCGCAAAACAATTTGCGTGAGTTTTGTACTGGCTTTCCTCCCAAGGGCCTCCGTCTGACTTCCAATTTTTCCACACCGTTAATATGTTCTTGAGTTGTTTTTGACCAGCAGATCCAAGGTTCTCAATCCGGAGGTGGCGGTGGTGATGGTGTCAAGTTTGTTTTGGTCTGAACGGTGCAACAACAAAGTAGTGGTTCAACTGCCTATCTCGCAAGGGGTGTATCCCTCGCCACAGTGTGTTCAACGATCTAAAAGTTTCACCTATTGTGGCTCTTTAAAACCTTTGAGCTAGTACAGCTTGTGCAAGTTCTGTCTTCTGCAATGTTTTCACCAGAGACACGGAGATGCAAAAGATGAAAAAACTGCTCAAGTCATGGGTGCTATCGGCTCTTTCTACTCCCCACCACCAGCCTCCTGTAGTCTTGCTGTCCTGCTTCCTCCCAGGCTGCTGCCATGGCGCGTCCCGACTTCACCTTCCCAACACTGCTGCTTAGCTAACCATGACCACCTCGGCGGAGATCAAGCTTTTTTTCGTTTATGAGATAAAGCAAACGGCTGTGATGCCATATTCTCCTCTCATTTCTTAATCTTATTTAGTCGTTGTTTTGGTCTGTTAACCGAACTTTCGGCTCCCAATAACTCACGGGCTAATTTGCTTGTTGATTTAAATAAAAATAATAATTGTAAACACAAGAAACTAAACCAAAAAACCCAGAGAACCAAATGCTCACCCCTACTTTTAAGTACCTTATCATGGGTCATTGTTGTTCGTGTTTAAGTAAGTGCCCTTTGGCACTTTGTCCGATTAATTAATAAAATCAGATTGTTTGCTAAAATAAATACTATCACATGGGCACCACATAGGATGAAAACCGTTTTAAGGGCATTTCCAACGGCGTACCACAAATCAGACACGGGCACGGATACTGGAGCTGGCCATCCAACCGCACCCAGCAAACGCCCGCAACATTACAAACGCAAATTGAAAAACGGACGAAATTTAAGAAAGTTCGATATACTGCAAGCAAACCAGATGAAATTGGATAAGTTCAAATTAAATTTAAAGAGAACTGAACTAAACTACACAAGGTACTGGACGGTGACCTCTTCCTTTCAAATTAAATTTAAAGAGAACTGAACTAAACTACACAAGGTACTGGACGGTGACCTCTTCCTCGTCGTCGTCCGCCCCTGGCCTTGCCCTTGCAGCCGAGGAGAGGGGTGGCCTGCAGGGACCTGACCATCCCAATTATGATGAGCTGGTCACTGAGGCGGCAGCGGGCGGACGGCCAAGACCAACGCGAGGTCTGGGTCCACGAGGACCCAGTTCGGTGCAATGTCGGACATGGCAAACGCCGCCTGGCGCGTCTGCTCAGCAGCCGCCCTGTTGGCCACCAAGGTAGTGGGGGATGCGATCGCGCGTTGGCGACGGTGTTGCCGAGCTCCTCTTCCTTCACCGGGGCGGTGCCACCTCCTTGCCATGCCTGACACGGAACGACGGGGACCCCGGTTGGAAGCGGTCGAACGTGCTGCTTGGCGGCGACGATGGCTCCTTCACTAGACGCCGCAATTGCGGGGTTGCGGCTCATTCTGCTTGACGTGGCGGCGCCCTCGAGCTGGACCTCTAGCTACGCCTGGAATTCCTCATACTTCGAGCCGGCCTCCACGAGGAGGGGCGACTGCTACTACTCCTCGGCGTCCGAGGAGAGCAGACCTCCTTCGTCGACAACGCGGTGGAGGATGACGGCCCTGGAGATTATGCGCGGCGGTGCCGCGATCTAGAGGAAGATCCACCGACCGGCGCAAAGAACCAGCCGCTGGCGGCGGACTTGCCCATCACCCAGTCGAGGAGAGGACGAGAGAGGATCTGGGACGCGGCACTGAGTGGAGAGGAGATGAGAGCCGGCGTTGTGTGGAGAGATGGGTTTGGACGCCGCCGCCTGCCTGCTTGAATATCTAGGGCGGGCAGACCGACGTCACTTCAATGCAGCTCAGCGGCCCGAGTAGGCTTCTCGGTCGCCGTATGCTCGCATTGAAGCGGCGCTGCCCTCCCATCCGGTCATGTCGGTCTGACCGGCAGCATGGAGCGGCATAAATGTACGGAGAATGTTCGCGGGCGAGACACATAGCATGACTTCCGGTAGGACCGCGCAATCGGACGCGTACGTGGGGGACGTCTGGACGTCCCAGACACCCGCAAAGGTCCACCCAGTTTGGTTCCTGTTTGCGAGAATTCGGACGCGGACGTTTGCAGGATGGCATTGGATGGCAAAAATCATGTGGACAGGCATGTCCGGATGTTTAGGGGCGGATTGGGGTAATGTCGTTGGAGATGCCCTAAAATCAGATAAGGGGGTAAAGTGGACTGTTTAAAAGCTCAAGGTCCATTTTAGACGGTTTTAAAATGTTAGGATGAAATGTGAACTTGAGGCAAATCTTAGGGTCTAAAAAAGCGGATTATTTTTATTTCAATATTAAATACACATTCCACCTCAGAATATAGTGCGTGTTGGTGTCGTAGAAGTCAAGCTTCACAAACTTTGACTTATTTTATTAAAAAAAAATCTATATCTATAATACCAAATATACATCATATGAAAATATATTTCATGAATGAATCCAATGGTATTGATTTGGCATTCTAATATCGAAACATTTTTCAATATACTTGGTCAAAGTTTACAAAGTTTGGCTTTCAAAAATATCTAATAAGCACTATATTTTGGTACGGATGGAGTATATAATATTGGCCAGGCAAAGGTGCTACGGGCTATAGAATATGTATTACTTACCTCCATCATAGCCATGACGCTGTCCTTGTTTGTTCGGAGGACTTGCATCACATTTTCACAAGTTGTTCTGAAAGTACCCTCAATACCACTAACTTCCATAGCTTTCACGAGCATTCTAGTCAAACGGAATGGTACCTACACCATACATACAAAATGTGAGTGCAGTAAAAAAAAGTTAAAATGCCACGCATTCAATAACAGTTACAATACAAGATAAGACTCAACAAAACTATAGCATCAACCTATCAGGTGATTGGCAAGGAATAAAGCACAGAACACGGACTACTTACTTTTTCAGGGAACTTTTCTCGATTCATTGATGCCTCGAAACAGTCTCCAAAGTCAATGTGTAAAATTTTCCCACTGAAGCAAAAAATTATTATTAGACCTCAAGACAACAAAAACAAATTCACAACATTCATATGGTTACTTCAAGCTTCATAGAAATTACCTAAAACGATCTAACATAAGATTGCTTGGATGCCGATCTCCTAACCCAAGCAAATAGCCAGCCTGCAAAATTACATTTTCATCATCTTAAGTCGAAAGGAATATCTCATATGAAAACACATATCATAGCAGTAATTCATACCATGCTCATAACAGCCAGGCTTCTTGTATAATTTGTACGCCGCTCAAGCCATACTTCGGATGTTCGACTTTTCAGCCAGAGAACCTATCACAATTTTGTTCAGGCAGATTAAATATCGTCACCAGAAAGCATCAAAATCAGCGAGCTCTTTTCATAGTGCAGTGACTAGAGACAGCATAGTACCTTTGCAAGGTCATTTCCTTCGGTATTCTGCAGAGCATGCTGAAATACTTCCACCTTCGCGATGAGGGGTAAGTGGTCATAATCGGGTGCAAACGCCAACATAAGTCTGTGCTCTTGATTTAAGAAAATCTGAACAAAGAAGATGAGGGAAATCAATTGACAAATGACATCAAGCAAAACACGTTTATCTTCTTTCAGAAGGAAACAAATTATTGAGGCAGACTAACCTTCCTTGCATCTCTGTATTCACGGATCAGAGCATGAAGCGTGTCACAATTAGGTACCCATCCAATTAATCCACTGTTAGGAGACAAGGGAATAACAGCATATCTTTGGATCGACAAATCTTTCTCTGATGTTTTCCTTGAGTTCTCCAGGAGAGTATTCACCAGACCAAAAAGCTAAGTGAAGAGGAAAGGTCTTTAGACACATATTTTTTGTTGGTAGCTTGTAATATCTAGAGGCTATTTCAGCTTGCGAAGACACCACCAGATTAACAGATTATGCCCCAAGTGTTAATTGCATCAATGCCAGAGAGGGGCTCCAGCTTATCAACAATACATCAGTATTATCAGGACTTCAAAGAACAGTTTGTTAACTAAGCATTCATATAAGTTCAAACTGTGCATCACTATGTAAGATCAGGCTAGTTAACTACGCATGGGCATGTGAACAGTTTTTGTTTTGGAGTAGTGGTGTTTTTCAAGCTGCCTATTTCAGATCAAGATACGGAAAAAAAAAACTGGCCTTAGGTAAAACAAATAAAGATATAATGATGAGGAATCGGTTACTGTTCAGATGGTAAACCACAAGGGTGCGGGGAAAACAAAGAACTGGCCTCAGGTAAGGGGACAGTGGAGGACAAAACTATTCATGGGCACAACATATAAAAATATGCTTGCTACTCCATGCTCTATTGCTACTAAAACATCAGAAATCAGCGTGAAAGAGACTTGCAATCTAGATACAAACCTGCATAACGCGTTCATCTTGTCTTAAATCTTCATGACCTTTAAGCAAGAATGCATAATCCTCGCCATCACTTCCATGAATTGTCAGTTTCCTTGGTCTTTGTTTGGATGTAATAACAATCAATTGCGGAACAAAATACTCGATAGTCACTAGTGGTGAATCTGGAAGCAAAGTTTAATTCTTAATGTCAGAATTCTAAGTCAATTTAACAATCAATTGCAGAATAAAATACTCAATACTGGTGAATAAGGAAGAAAAGTTTAATTCTTACTGTCAGAATTCTTATACAACCAAATGAAAAGCACGTTTTTCAATCTAAACAAATTGTCTTATTGTTGCCATCACTTAACATTTTATTGGATGGTTCCAGTAGGGATCTATCATAGACAAGGGATGTTGATGACATAACACAAACTAGTGGGTAATTAAAATGTTGGGGTACTTGGTACAAATAACCCATGTATGCTACAAATAATTCATCTCACAATTGTGAGTTCTGTAGAATTGGTAAGGCAAAAGAAAAGAGTACTAGGTACCGTAAGAAGTAGAGAACTAAAATTTAAAATATATGGTATAACCCTGTGGAATACCTGCAGAATAAGTTCCTGGTACAGCAAGCTCCAACTTTCGACATTTGAGCAGCTCAGGTGAAACAGACTGAAAGAGACATCAAATGTTCAATCAAGGAGCTAAAGGAAACAAACTGCAGGAAAACAATCATATAACATGCTTACATGCAAATCAAGAGTTGTAAGACTTGGAAGCTGTTTGTCGATTCTTCTGAAAACATGGTAATACAAATCCCATGCCTAAAGAACACAGAAGTCATCCTCAGCAGACTCAAGAAGACACAATACAGAAATTATTGTATTGACACTCTTATATACCTTAGTTAGCTCAGCATCCTCTCCAGTAGCGCGATATTTTAAGCAGCATTCGTGGGCTTCAAGTAATTCATGTCCATAGGCCTGGATAAGTTTCAATAGCATAAGCTATTAAACACTTAACATAACAAACTGAATTTGATGTTCAATGTCAAGTTGATAATTGAATGGGATGAAGGCACCAAATGATTTACTGTATAAAACAGACCAAGATGTAAGGACAAAATGCATTTTCATGAATAGTAACCCAAACATTAGCAAGAGAAATATATTTGTGTTACGATATACTGTGATGGGGACTGGAGGAAAGTTTGGTGACGGCACTACCTGAATGAAAGTGTTCTCTTTTATTGTCTCAGCCCCTCTCTCAAGCATTGCATGCAATGGCTCAAGTACCGCAAGCATTCCATCGATATTGTGCTCACCAAAATACATCCTGCTAGCTTCCTCAAGAGCTTCATGCCACATCTCATGCCACAAAATGGCAACTCGTATCAGTTCCTTTGAAACAAGCTGCGCCTGGAGCAACCAACATCAACAAAGTCAGGAGCGGGCTATGTGTCTTCCGTAGAAGCTTAACAGATACTGATGCTAACCTGATCAACAAGGCCTCCACTATGCTTGCGGATCTTATCAACGACCTCCTGTGCTGCACGTTGCCTTAATATACTTATTGATTTGCAAGCAACCAAAAGAGGATACATCAATGCCTGGTAAAAAATGTCAAGGAATTGGCAAAACTAAATTAGAATAATCCCAACATAATTAAAAAAAGCAAGGTCATCCTTTCAGTTGGATATAATGGCCAGTTATCAGTCAAACTGGTTCCAACAAGTATGGATGGTACACAGCAGTATTCAGGTACATAGGTTATATTTCAAACAAACAAAAGAACTATAAAGCTAAGGAAACTTGAAAATTCTGAAAAGACACAAAAGGAGAATATAGTTATTATCACAGGGAAACACCAGAACCAGTCAGCTCCTGGCAGACAAGACCCAACGAGCAATTCACACACATACACACACAAAGCATAAGGAATCCTGGACAAAAGTAAGCATGAAACAACAAACCTGAACACTAAAAAACACAAACAGTACTACTAACTTTGCAGCCACCTTATACAAGTCGTTAACACAAACAAAAGGCAGCAAAACTGGAGGTGAGCATGGATCGAACTAAAAATGAGGAATGCAACAAGAACCAAGCATTACTCAGTAGGTAGGGGTGTGCTGGCACCAGACCGCTCGCCAGGGCTCGACCCTGTGAGGCAAAATTTATCCCGGAGAGTGAACCGTTTACTTGTGTTTTGATTGTTCTTCTTTAAACGAATGCCACTGGACGCTAATGCCTGGTAGGTCTCCTTGTTCTTTACTATTCGACTCCTTTATTCTTTTAGTCGTTTCTTTAGATCACCGGATAGGGAGATAGGTCATCTTGTGTCACTTAGTTATTAAAGCAACAACTGTGATTCTATGACAGTCGCTATAGCAATGCAGAAACCTAGTAAATTTCACAAGAAAGCAGCACAGATACACTAATTGAACATCCAAATCATAGCCAAAGTTTATCAGCCTAAGAAGAAAATTGCGGACCTGCGGATGCCCCTTTCCAATTCGAACTAGCAATTCTTGTATCAGTTCTCTAACTATTCTATTGTTTGAATGAATCCTGGCAATTATCTGGGGTAGCACAACCAACCACATTTCGATCTTGACAAGTGTAAAGCCTTTCTCCAATGCCATTTGAACCTCTGAGGTTGCCCCATGGTTGAACCAAAGAGTCAAGAGACGGAGAATATCCTACAAAAGTAAACATAATCATTTAAATATATTATTGAAAAAGCAAGGAATTAGAGAAAACTATTTTTAGGCAGTCATCTCAAAGTGGCATAATATTTTTTTTCCATGCCACCAAGATGTAGCGGAATGATTATTTTAAGATGTAGAGGAGGCCCCCCACAGTAAATTTTATTAATATAAAGAAAGATATTTACAAAAGACCCAAAGTGGTCAGACCCTTCACCGGACCCTGTGAGCGGGAGCTACATGCACCGGGCTGCCCTTTTTAAAGATAGATATTTACAAGAGAGGGGCTGTACAAAGGAGGAAAGAACGAGGGACGGCTGTACAAGAAGGGGCAGAAGGCAGGCAAGTACCAGGCCATGGGGAGAGACTCATCCAAGGGACCTTAGAGGGATGGCAAGCTCATCCTTCATCCGTAAGAAAGAAGGAAGAGGGATCTTTCTTGAAACAAAACAAACAAGTGGCCCTACTAGGGGATGTTGCTAAAGACTTCAAAATTTTCTTTGCTCCCAAATATTTCAAGCTGCAACCGTCGTGATCTGAAAGAAGACCTTGTTGAACTTGAGCTTCACCCTGAAGATAACTTCCTCCATGGGAGATTGAGGCGCAAATCAAGAGCATTCCAGCAGGAGGAGCTGAAGCTACATAACCAGAAGAGATGATCACGAGTTTCCAGGGTATCCAAGTTGCAGACAATCAGAGCCTCCAGGAGGATTAAATTAGTGACGTTGGAGGATGTCCTTTGTATTAAGTCTATCATTTAGAAGGAGCCAGGCAAAGCCTTTTCAGCTTAGGAGAGTACTTCCTTTGTATTAAGTCTATCATTTAGAAGGAGCCAGGCAAATTCAATGTGCTGAAAGTGGACTATAGATTTTAGAGAAGGAAAAACTTGCAACCCATGAGAAAGAACAAGAATCAGCAACATTAGGGGAACAATGAAGGTTGGTCAAGAATTGCCTGAACTCACGGAATTCATCAAAGGCCTGGCTGGAGAGCTGAAGATGAAAAAGATCTAAGGGCTCTTGGGTAACAAGTACATCCTGGACCAAAGAGATGATCAAGGGCAAAGGAGTGCAGCCTGGGAAATCTTCTCCCCAAAAGGTGATCAGACCAATTGCCACTCCAGATATTTCACGTCTGTTCATTACCACTTATACTTGACCAAGTCAGAGATGCTGCTAGTCATTTGTTGTATGGCTATGATCCCGCATATATCACCTTTCAAGACTTATAAATATAGTAGGAACATGACTAAACAACATAATATTGTAATTTGAGTTTTTGCTCTTCTCAAACATTGGGAAGGGTGTAAAAGCATTTTTGAAATGCGATGGGATCAGCCACTATATAAAGCCTTTGCTCAGAATCTACTTCGCAGAACAAAAAACAGAAAGAAAAAAAATATCTACCTGCAAGCTATCATCGACACCTTTAGTTGTAGATGCACACGCAATAGAGTAGAAATATCCTGTTACTGCTGCAACAACATATTTTCCTGCTATATCTGGACGGCCTCGCAAAGTATATCGGGACATGACTTCAGTGTTGAACAAAGCCCACGAATGCCATGCCTTGCCCCAGTCCTTGGCACTTAATGTGGCATTTTTGTAGGAAACCAATATTTCTGGAGAAAGAGATTCGTAACTATTTGAAATAAAATTAAAGGAAAACAGTGGAAAAAACTGAAGTTTTTTAGACCTTGAATGGCATCATCATCCAATCCAGGTGACAGTGCTCTCTTCCAGCTAGCAAGTGTCAAATAGACACGGGCAGTAAGTGGTACTCCAGCACTTGATATAGCACCATGGCTTACTAGCATTCCAGAGTAACTATTTGTGGCTGTTGCAATCTGCACTGACAGATCCTATCTCACCAGAAACAAGGGTATATCAGTATAAACACTTGAAGATATGAGTGCTGCCATGTATTGTCAGAGTACAAGAACAAGCACCTGTAGCCTAGAAAATGCGTCCTTTCGTTTAAGCTCATCTCCAACAGCATACTGGTACTTCAGGTAAGCCAGGACTACTTGAGGATGTGCATGATACAGTGTCAACTCAGGAGAAGATTCAGGATCAAACTGCATGTGGTATAAGAAATTATTTCTTTTATAGAGAGGATTGCAGAGTTAAACAGGCACACTAATTAATAATAACTAGTATTTTCACCTGTAAAAGTTTGACTAAAGTAGATTTAGCCTGACTAATACGTCCACTCTTCCAGCAAAGTTTAGCAAATCTTATCCAGGTATCTCTGTCTTCATTAGGAGGAAGAACCAACTCTCTAACAGCAAGTAGGGCTTGCCACACCTGAGTAAATTTTTGAAGTCAATATGGAGAATAAGAACCATACAGGCTACAACACACTATTCTTAAGCAAATACATCATATAACCTCAACGTTCCGTTTTGTTCCTTTAATGCGCTCATTCCACATATTACGGATAAGTTCCCTTCGCCCATCAGCAATTGGACTTTCCATCGGAAGAGTGCAGTAATCAATCACCTGAATTACACACCGTTTGTTAGTAAAACAGTAACTAACTTCTTCAGAACATAAACCAAAATTAGAATACCTCTTCGAGTTCTGAAAGCTGCTGAACCCGCACCATGTTATTATAAGCACGCTCATAACTCTCAAGTACCTAGCAAATTGGTAACGAACAAGTATGGGTATACAGAAGGGCAAAACGGATTTGTGAGCAGTTAATAAACCTTTTTTGGATGGAAACACAGTTATCACAGACTTATGAAAGTGCAGACTGTTCATCACAAGAAGACCCCCCATATAGGGCCAAACGATGAAAAGATCACACTTTTTCTTTCATGTAAAAGAGAACACCAGGTATGTAAACCAATTAAATTCTTGAGATATAATTAGAGAAACACCCTCTGAGAACAGATAAGCTCATTGTAAGTGCTAAAAATAATACACTGTAGAAGTATAAAGACTAGTTATTTCATCTATACTTGTATCTTATAGAATGTATCAGTTCCAAAAGTTCCCCTCTAATTGCTACACATATACTATAAAGCAAGATATTTCATCAGTACCAAATGCCTCTTGTTACACATATACTGCCAGTCTCAGCTATAAAGCAAGACCCAAGAAACACACCGTTTACTATTAGCAATTCAGATGTATGAGAGTCAGTTTGTGGTTGCTTTGTTGCATAAAATCACAACGTAATCATCGGTTAGCTTTGGCAAATATGAAAACCACTGTACACAAAATATTTCCAAAATATGAATAATATAGTAATGAAAATAAATTTAGACAAAACTTGAATCATTGAAATTATACAAAGGAATATATGGCTGTGTCATACCAATGGTGCAAGTTCAGTTGCCAAACACCGCCGAGCTCTCTCAACATATACACGAGCTTCTTCATACTGTAACGGAACACAAAAAACCAAACTATGATCAAATTATGGAAAGAATGTAATCAGAGTTCAAAATAGGAACATGCTCCACCTTTTTGCAACGAACTGAAAGAACAGCCCTAAAGAAAGCACCATTACTGCTTCCATCACCACTAGCAGTTGTGTTACCCAACGAGCGGAGCTTGTTTTCGTCCCCATCATCCAGACGAGAAACATATTCAGACATCTGGTCCCACTCACCCATATGCCAAGCAGCATTTGCAGCCTATAGGAACAGAAACAAAAAGAAGAAAAATTAAGTTCACCTGTTAAAAGTTATCTATAAATGGACAAGAAGATTTATCCACAACCATTGGAGCCATTTCCAGTCGAGCAGGCGGTTCTGCACCAGTCCATTGCTCCCTGCATAATGTGCTTAAATCTTCCCACCGAGCCAAGGATGCTAGGCACCTCATCCTCCCTAACATAAGCATGATTCTGAGCTGGTTACATTTGCTATGTATACTAAAGAAGATTCATATATGAATTATTAGACATAAATAACTCGCTATGTGGTTTTCTTTATTTTTCTTTTACGTGCACAATCATATTTGAACAGAAAATGACTTCCACAATAAGCCAATAACAAGGGTGCCCTAGTGGAGGATCTGAGAATTTTCAAAATGGTATTCTGGAAACTGTTTCTCAGGATTGGAAAGTGACAAGTCTTTGGGAAGGAGGGTATGATGCAGTAAAGAATAAGTAATGGCCATACCCAATGTAGCATCCAAATTTTGGCTGTGTTGTAAAGGGCCAGATGCTTGAGATGACTTCATGGTATATGCCCTTAGGGCCTCATCCCAACGGTGCAATTTCTCATACCTACATTACACAAAATTAAACAGATATTGAAACAAGAAACTTGAATCATTAAAAATGATGGGTCTTATTTTAGCAAGTTCTCAACCATATTTATCATTCAAAGCCATTAGTTTAGAAGTACTAATTATAAATGCCAGATAAGGATCATAATAAATGTGAGAAAATGATTCTTTGGCAACGGGGTTATAGGTGTAGTAGTAAACTGGCATATACCAGGATTCCTTCAACTGAACTTCTAGATGCTGTTGTGAGTAAGTCAGTATTCCAATAGCTGCCTGTAGAAATTAAAAAAAAGGTTTAAAAACTATATAGATTACTCCTTTATCCTTTCACATGACACAAGGACCAACCTCATGCTGGTGCAGTTGATTGTTAATATGAATAAGGGATTCAACCACTGTAACAGGATTTGCACCCATCTTCTTTGAACATACAGCTTCAAACTCCATTTCTTTATAATGGAGGGCTTTTGCATATGCTCGACACTGAAAAAATAGTTCAGAAGTTTCAATAAAACACACATGGTCATGAAGATCTTAATAGTTTGCCAAAGACACACAAAGAGTAACAATACAGCTAACCTTCTCAGCAAGTGCGCCAAGCAGCCTAGTATCAATTGGAAGAGGCTTCTCATCATGTTCCATAAACTCTGCCTACTTACAGAAGCGGACAATTAATAAAAGAAACAGCATGACAAATGAATTGTAAATTTTGTATACAAAAATCCTATGACCAAACTTACCAAGTTCAACAGCGTTGCAAGAATTTCTGGTGGTATGTTTTGAGATGAGAATGCTGTCTTGAGACTTCTCACTAGTTGCTCTTGGGATGATTCGGTCATTTGGGCCCAGCAACTTGCAAAACCCGCAGCAAACAACTCGCGTCCAACAGAGGGCTGAATATTTCTGTCAGAAAATAATTCACAGCATGATCAACACATTATAAAGAACAACTGCTTTACCTGAAGCTGTGCTAGCCTTGCACAAGTGCGTAGAGCTGGAGATGGTGACTCTTTGAGAAGTGCAATACTAAAGTGCCTCATCCATTCAGCCCAATCTTCTCTAGTACTTCTCTGAGAAGCCTCGCCAGCACTTCTCAACCGAACATCGTTGACCTGCAGCAACCAAAAGTCTAAATTAAGTATAAGAAAAATATAGGGCTACATGAAAGAGCAGATGAACAATACAGGTTGTCAATCATTTTTCTCGAACAGAAGCAAAACCATCAATTACAACAATCTACTACCTAGTGACTACAACAGAGAAAGAAAATAGAAGAACAAAAAACACATACATCAGCCTAGTACAAAGACAAGCAACTATCACATTAAGTGGTTAGCAAGTGGTCATATTGATATGTGTGGCTACCATGAATACTTAAGCGGGTGTGTACACAGTAGCTGCTCAGAAACACTGAACAAGAACGATAAGATTCAATTCTTTTGAAAAGGAACCAAGGTCTTCCCAGGTGAAATAACAATCTTCCAAAAAGTCAAAGGTTTTATGGGCAAGAGTGAGCTCTGATGTCTTAAAAGCTAGGCAAAGTTGACAAAAGAACAATGGAAAACAATAATTAGTAAGAAGCAGAATACAAGTGAAGAAATCTATAAAATATAGCTGGAACCACAAAGCATATTACTTGATGACTTCTTGGTTGCCGCTGTGTTTCATCAGCTTCCTCAGAAGGAACACCCTCAAAATCATCAAGGGGGTCACTAATGACATCAGGTGGACACTGTGTGTACTTCTGTACTGACAAGTTATCGGAGATGAACAGTTCTCGCCTTAGTAATCGATTTTCAGTCTCATCCCATTTTTTGTACTGTAAGAAGTAAAACATGAAAAATTAGACAAAAGACATCAAAAGGTACAATGCATAATATTAAAACAGGGTACCCGCAAATGGTGCTTCACAAGAAGTTTGCGTATTGATGGTATGAAAATTGTAAATTCCTCTCCGAGAGCATGTGCGAGCGAGCAGAGCGCCTCTGCAGCTTCTTTCCGTAAATCATCATTGTTTCTACTCACATAAGGGGAAATAACAATCAAAGAAAAGAGATGCACAAGACAAAATGTATTAATTAAACTGATAAAAGTAAAAATAACCAGTTACAAATTAAGTAGAAATAAAAATAATATTGTGATAATAGATATGCTACGAGAACAAGAACTTAAAAAGCACAAGGAAAACCCAATATGCTAGATACATTAAATTATTTGTAACCATAAACCTTACCCATCCAAGACGAGCTTCAGATGATGCACTAACGCCGATACATGAGTACCAACCTGGACAAGATATATCGAAGATGCATGATGAGCAATACAAAAGCACAGAAGCAACCTTTTGCAAAAAAGATATGATACATCAAACTTGATTAGAACATCAACCGACCTGCACCTTAGGTATAAGCTTAGTTAAAGTAATGATAGCACGCCGTCGGATGTCAACTAGCTCCACTTTAAATAAACGAACAAGCACTGGAGCAACCAAGTGCATGTGCTCATCCAAATTTCCTAAAAGGTGCCATAAGTTAACATATGCTAGTTTCAACATAAATTAGGGACATGAAAAAAAAAGGTAGGAGTTGGATACAAACCGCCAAACACTTCGAGTGTGTGTAATATGTCAGGCACATAGCAATAATCATTGCAGCGTTCAGCATCACCCAAGACTTGAATACAACTTGGCAAAATATGGAGTAAATACACTCTGAACTCATCATTCAATGCTAAGCATAGTTGCTCAACAAGATGAAGAACCTGGAGATGCAAGACAGTAAAATTAAGAAAACCACGATATGAAACACCAGAATCACAAAATTATTACTCCACAAATTTTCTGTTTGCCATGACATAATTATTAGGAATACATAGAAATTATATCATTTAAACTGGACTTCTCACAAACGACGCTCAGGAAACATAGTCACTCACCCAACCACAGAATCAGTTTGGGTGCACCCAATCTTTCAGCAGGTTAGCAAGACATGCACTAAATACACAGAACTCATCAGTTTGGGTGCACCCAATCTTTCAGCAGGTTAGCAAGACATGCACTAAATACACAGAACTCACTAATATTGCTACCCTGCCAATAATGTAGCTATTATTACTACAGTGAACTATGCGTTGTCGGGAAGTACCCATATTAAATTCCACTGTTATCAGCTGACTTATGATTTTAAAACTGGGGGGCAGGGGGGGGGGGGGGCTGATCTTATTTCGTTAACCTTGTCCTATAGAAGATCAGTTCAGAGTTTGCACTGTAACGAATAAAATAGCCATGCGCACAGAAGCATGTGGCGACAAAAGATGATACCAACCGTAGAATATAGTCATCAACATAGCTAATCTAAAATAAGTGGGATAGTTGAAACTGAGCATCAAGCCTACTGTATGACTGAAGAAAAAAATTGCAGTTTACTGTTTGCCTTTTGTGTTCTTTCCCATGTAAGCATGCCATTATGCCTCATCCAGGGAAATTAGAAAATGTAGGTGTGCAACAGAACATAACAACAGAGGAAAAGTGTTATTACTGGAGAACCCTGTGGGCCCTGTATAGTCCGCTTTGGTGCAGGAAGGCTGAACGAGGAAGTCCATAATTCGGAGACAAGAGAGAGTATGTCTTGTAAATACTTCCGAATGTGCTGAAATAAGTAAATCTGATGAGATACGCTGGATACCAATTGCAACAGCAAAAATCTTCGAAGAATGAAATGAAGAGAAAGGGTAACACTAGAAGGGCCATCTTACCTGTCGAACAATAGATATTAATGTCCCGAGTTTCCAGGTTATGAACTCTTTCAAACCACCATCCTCGCACATACGAACGGCGCGGAATAGCTCAGGGAGAACCTTCCAGTCAAAAGAGGAAGTATTTCAGAAAAAAAAGAAAGGTGCAACTCTAACATGTATTCTATCTTTTCACACAAAAACATAGCAGTGCCAACCCAATTGCCTTATATCCAACCCTAATACTCCCTCCGTTCCAAATTATTTGAAGTTCTAGCTTTGTCCTAAGTCAAACAAACTTCTACACATTTGACCAAGTCTACAGAAAAATGTGCTAATAGTTATAACATCATACATATATATAGGTATATATATAGCACCGCTAACGTGAGCCTGAGCGCAAAGTAAATTATTCTGCGCGCTGGTCCGCCACGCGCGAGCCACCGTGCTCTACCCAAACCAACATGGGTCTCCTGATTCATGCACACATAACCACCCCACATTTGATTAATCGAACGTAATCTGGCAGCCCTCAATAGTAATCAAGCCATACCTCAATAGTAATAAGCCTTGTGGCTACGACTGCTAGGTCGATGCTAGTTGATAGTAAAAGGTTATCTCTATAGAGTGAAACCATTGTGGTACATAGAAAACAAACCTCTGCTCTAATTTTTTACTAGCATTATATGCCATGTTTACTAGTACAAATATATCAACTGGAAACCTATATGCTAGTAGTATTAGGCCTAGCCGTAAAGAGCTATGCATCATTACTGTAAGATCTTTAACATTTTATGGTAATATTACTTAGTTTGGAAAGTCACATGTACACATAACTACTGCATGTGAGTTCCAATTTACACCGTCGCTCATGAACGTGCACTTGCACTTTTTACTAGAAAATCCTACCTGTTTATTACCGTGTTCATCAGGTTTACCACCAACTTCTTATCCTATGCATCAGTCGTAACTACCTACAGATTATTACAACATTCGGAGAAACCTTTTACCATCAAACCGAAGAATTTGCTGGTTTGGTTTACTTTACCTACCCCTGGAGCGCATGATAAGGCTTACGCACGGGACTGGTAATGTTACCATGGAGTGGTGCGTGGCACCTCGTAATGATTTTATTTCCGTTACACGGACCCTGCGCAAGTGGGAGCTATGTGCACCGGGCTGCCGTGCCCTTTTTTACCATACATGCCAGTCTTTTTTACCATGGTTAGTAGCAGGAGCCGTGGGGCACTTTCGTGTTGTGCAGTGCATGGAATCTGGTAAAGAAATTTAATTCCATAACCATTCATTGCTAGCATTTTTACCGTGATTAGGGAATAGTTCCGCCAGGCAGAGGTTTGGCGCACTGCAGCGGTAACAAAAATTAAATCCGTTACCATATTTACTATTGGTTTTACCTTCATATGCTATAGATCGGTGGTGGTGGGTTGTACTGCGCGAGCGGCACGCCGTGTAATTAGCACCGGAGAGTATGATTAGAGGATTTGCGCGAGCGCTTAGTTTAGCGCCACCGAGTATATAGAACAAAAAATTATTTCATGAAATATAACGAAACTAATTTGGTGTTGTAGATGTTGATATATTTTTTTCTAGAGACTAGGTCAAACTTAAATAATTTGATTTAGGACAAATCTGGAACTTCAAATACTTTGGAATGAAGGGGGTATATTGAAAGCTTGGAACTACAAAGGTTGTTTAGCTTTCTGGTTGTGATTCACTCAACCAGAGGAAAACTTTATCTGTTCAATAAATGATCTTGGGACCCATCAAGAATTTGGATAACTGGAGAAATGGAGATCGCAGGAAATCTTGGGAAAAACAACTGATACTGTTTGAAGAAACTTGCTAGGCAATACTTTCTCATGACATAAAAAAGGTTATCCTGCAATTAAGCTTGAAATTTGGCATTGTTGTTAAAACTCTCCAAATCACATAATTCATGATTTGGTTGTGGAAGGACTTCAGTTGATGCAACAAACAGGTTGTTGACCCAAATCAGTTACGGTTCCTTGGAAAGCTAACAACTCAAGGCCATGCATGGCCAAAGTATCAGCTAGAAATAGAATGTCTCATGCATGAGTATTCCAGTCAGCCAGAGATGGTGGATCATATCTGGACAGTATTGTGGTGAAACATGACTACTATAAATGCATAGAACTTGCAGAGTTGCAGTACAGTAGAGGAAATTGAGTCTCACCTTTGGTAGATAGGGAACACAGCCAAGGCCCATTGACTAGATCCATATGTATCACAGAGAACACAAAAAATTTATTAAAGTGATAATGCAGAAACATAGTCTAAGGACAAATTATTCAAAATAGAAATATTACCTTAAAAACGAAGATAAGAGAGCCAACAACCATTTGATGATAACTTGCAAGGGAAGGATCTCGGAGAATTCGCATGAGAGAACTAATTGCAACCTAGCAATTGAGAATTACGGTTAAAGGGACTAACACAAGGGTCCTTCCTGTTTCCAACATAGGTAACACAAAATCATACCGTTGAATAGTAGTCCTCAGACGCCGAAAAAGATGGCCAGAAATCAGTTGGTGCCTCTTCCATGGAAACGATATGTTGTGCAGTCTCAACTGTTGGACGTAGAACCTCTCTATGTTGACCAGGTAAATTATGTTGACCAGTTAAATTATGTTGATTACGCTTATGTGCATGAGGGTCCAACGCACCCATAATCCCTAAAACCTGCAAAATATATCACCTTATAACACAACGGCACTATAATTGTTTTTCATGAAACAGCAACGCATCAGCCAAATAAATACCTTCAGAACTTCCAATCTAGTCGACCATTCCAATTCACCATTCAGCAACTTCAAGAGTAAGCCAAGCAACGGAGGATATTCATTATAGGGAGCAATAACATAGCTGATGACCATCCATGAAAAATCAGAAAATATAAGCGATGACCAAGCCATGGCAATACATACATAGTGAAATTAATTACTCTACAACATATATGAAAACAAGTACTTGGACGTTATAACGCAGCTATCTTCCACATTAGTAACTGGGCGTCCACCAGTTGGCTAGCGCCTCGCACCTGGGTGTGTGCAAAGACCACCAGCAGCGTTCGAGCCCTCTGCGCCGCAGGGTATGTGCTTTCATTGTTTCTTCTTAATTTAAAAAGGCACAGGGCATAGTCCCTATTGATGAGTTTTTTTCTTTTTACATATTAGCAAACTATTATCAAGGGTCAAGACTTGAGAGCCATGTGTGCCCCCAAGGCAGGAAGCGGAGCAGGTAGTTGTACCAAACACAAAGGGTAAGATACCACCCAAGAAAGTGAAGTATTTAAGGGGGACTCACAATGATTCTATAACTACCGAGTGTTACGAATGTAATGTTTATAGGACGGCTTGGCTCATGGGAACATCAAACCTAGGATTGGCATATGTCTACTTTCTTTACAAAAAAACTGTAGGGAAGGCCCCGATAGTATATATTTACAAGAGAGAGGGGGATATATACCGAGATATTTACAAAGAGTTAAAAACAGAGAGCAGTTTATATACAAGCCAGGAGGTTAATATAAAGAGTCAATCCAGCTACCGAGAGGAGCCTAGAGCTCCTCCTTGAATCTAAAGGACAACAAGCTGAAGCTTAGCTCTCTGCTAAATAGGTGTTCCCATGAAGCAGTATCAGGGGAACATGGTCAAAAAAAAAAAAACTTTGAGTTCTACTGTTAGATATGGTGAAATGCTGCTAAAAATCAGTTCAGCCTCGTCGCATCTATTTGACCAAGGTCATCCTCGGTGGTCCACTGGATGCTTAATTTTTTATACAGTTAGGCAAGGCTGAAAGGGGCACAACTAAGAGGTGGTTCCGCATTTCTCATGGTCTGTCGCTGCAGAGGCCCATGAATTGTACTCCCTCGTCTCAGTGCATAGGGCATGTGCGTAGTTCTAGGTCGTCGATTTGACTAACTAAAATTGTGTTATATGTCATCAAAAGCATATCACTGGATTCATATGTGAATACAGTTTCTAAATATATATACTTTATTACATATAATACATATTTAGCTAGTTAAATTGATGACCTAGAACTATGTGCATGCCTTATGCACCGAAATGGAGGAAGTATACTATATTGCTAACAAAATACTGTGAATACTCACATTTTCTTTTTCTCTAAAACTAAGGTCACAATTAATATTTCAAACCTCAAGTTTGGAGTAGGAAACAACACTAAATATGCTAACAATAAGAACAAAGCAATAACAAACTTTAACGGACAGGCAGAAAATTTTAACAGCGAAAATCTTGTGATACAGAATTGATGTCATGTTGTGAATTTGAGACATGCAACTCAATATGCACACAAATGTGAGAAGACAAAAAAAGGCATGTACCCTGTGCTTTGAATAACTTGTCCAAGGGTTGCTACTGCAACTTCCCTTTTGCTCACAGAACCTCCATCCAAAAGAGCATCCACAACCAGAGGCATTAGCTCAGGAAGATATTGCCTCATTGCAAAACCACCCTATCACGCAGAACATAAATCATCACAAGTCAGAAGTCCTGGTTGGACCCTTTGTTACCCGACAAGATTGGACCAATTTGAACTTATGTAAAAGTAGAGGGGCTAAAATGAACCAAACATCACATGATAGAGAAAGACATACCACTTTGGCCAGTTCCCCGACAGTGGCAAGCACTCCCGCAGCAAGCACAATATTGGCCATTGGTCCTGTTCCTTCACAAAGTCTAGCCACCAGTGCCTGATAGAAAACATGGAAGTAGGAAGGCTAGCACAAGAAACAGTGTAAATGATCTCATGTCTTACTAACCTTGTGAATTGGAGCAATATAAGGAAGTATTAGCCATGGACAGCTCCTAATTAAGCAGCCCAACAATCTAGCACTTTCCTCTCTACACTTGCTATCCATACTGCAGACAGCACAAAGATATTTAGAAGCATGACCCTGTAGTAACACAATATGAATTGAAACCAGCACTGATCATTATTAGCGCAACAATTTTAGATGCTACAAACCTTTGATCAAGATAAGTGAGCAACTGTATAAGATAGCGACGAAGGGCAGGCAGTACATATGCAGGGTTTTTTTCAGACAATCTGCCTGCAACTAAAATTGCCAATTCTCTTACACCGTACTCCTAAAGCATGGAGCAAAGAAAAAAATTGTCAGCAATAGCAAGGGTCATATAATGTTTAGAAATTACTTGCTACTAACAGATATATGAAGGGAACGTGAACTGGAATAGTGCAAAGAGAACAACAAAATATCCAGGTCCTAATGTAGATATTTCTCAGCATGGATATAATAACCAAGGACTATTCTTTTTTGCTTGCAAAGATGTGGTATTTAAACACTACTTTCACAACGTCCCTGCTCCAAAAAAATACTTTCATAGAAGAAGAAAAAATAAGAACAAACTAAACAAATGTGCCAAAAGCATCTGGTAACATAGCTATAAGTGTCTAATAGCCTACTCTATATGGTAACTGATAAACATGCCATACAGTGTACCTCGTCATTTAAGGCAACAAAAATTGAAGTCAGGATGTCAGCTTGGGCCAAGAAATCATCAAAAGTCGGATTGCGGTACAGAGCCCTGAAGACTGAACTCCTAACACCAACATCAGCATCAGCAACTGCAGCAATAAGAAGTTTTTCCACTATCTGCAGAGGGATACAAGAATGACATGATGAATACTATGTCAACCAAAATGCATCAGAGGAATTATCACTATAGTGCCTATGACACAATTTAAGGTGTGCAACCCCCATGAACCAAGTCCAAATCTAAAAATAATGTGTAACCGACAGGGATCGATGGCTTAAGCATGAGTGACTATCACACAGCTGGTCAGTCAATAGACAAGCTCCTGATTGCAGGTCCTTTCTGTGTGTAGGCAAAATCATTCTGTATTAACCCAACAAAGTAACCCTTGCCTCCACCCGACGCACTCACTCAACACCACCGTCTCCAACAGCCATTGTGCCACCTCCTCCCTCCCATTCTTCCTAGTCGATGCAGCCTCTGAACTCCACTCTACGAACCCACCACCTCCTCCAGTTAGGCCAGTTTCAATCTTCTCCTCCATTTACATTTAGTGATTCCTAGTCTGCTCACTTGATGTTGTCTAGTAAGGCAGTAACTAAGTACATCTGATGATTTGTTAATAAAGACAGTAATGCAGTTACTAGGTACATAGTGATTTTCTATGGACAATGGCGAGTAGAGGCTCTCAATGTTCTGATGCCATGGTAGTACCGAGTTTGCTGCTCTTCTAACCCTCATGTATTGTTACCTGATGTATCATGTTGTCTGCCCAACCTTGTTTTGTGGAAATGCATATCATCGCACCCATAGCATGTGTGGGGCAACTTAAACAATCATGAAATATGTTAACAGGTATAAATATCCTAGTTCCCCACTGTGCCATATATGATGTGAACTACCTCCTCTACCCTTTCACGCCTATCCTCTTCTCATACATAGTTTGCTTCATGTCAATGTTTATAAATACTACAGCTCCACATGAGAAACTTTACTCATTCAGTGTAAAAATCATCATTCATGATTAAATTGTAAATTGTATACAGACATGCATGCATAAATTAACATATTCAGTGCAATGAAAGATGGTAGGAGTCGTCTACCATGTCATATCTTATGAGACGTTAACTCAGTTTCCCGCATTCTACACTACCATGCAAGTTATGTTTCGAACTAAAACATGTACCAAGTGATACTAGTCAATTGTCTCTAATATGTTATCTATACCATAAGGCTAATTAGTGTATGGAGTAGCCAGTTAATGCCATTACTATGTCCAGGTGTGAAATTTGTGTTGAGGGTACCAATGGTTTTTTGATGAGAATGCAATTCCTCCATTTCACAATATAAGTCAAATTTTACTTAGAAATAGCCATTTCACAAAGATAAGAGACATGTGTGGTGGGACTATGGGCCTATGCGAGAGAGCTGACCAAGGCTATGATGAGGTTCCACAGTAAGCACACAATAGTTGTTGACATGTTTTTTCTTAAGAGGGCCAAGGCACAGGTGCTCATGTGTTGTAGAGCAAAATAATAATTTACTTCAAAGCAACATAGATATATGGTCGCCGAAGGCTTGAATCTTTTATATGGTTCTTTAGAATGCTATTACCAGGTCAACTTATGTTTTCAAACTGGAAAATACAAAATCAAGAAATTCATTAATGAACTATGGTTAATTTCAGCTTACCTGTGTTAAAAAACTGTTGCTTCAGTTTTTTCAGCTAATAGTTCAGAGTAAAAAAAAATATTATGCCAATAGCAGAATTTTGCATGATGGTTCAACAAATTATTAGCTTCACCCCAAATGCAAGAAGTCATGTATGATGTTACCAGAAGTAGTAAAACAAAGGGTGGTGTAGGCAGTACCGAAGTTTAGATATGGTATTTAATGTGGCAAGCTGAAGCAGTATCGTGTAACGAATTTTCAATAAAAATCCAATCAAGAAAGATATGGTTCACGACATGCTTGAATGTTATATTGAATAACTAAGTCTGATCAAGAAGGGTGTGCTTCAGAACATGCTTGCATAGAAACTGAGATTTTGGATTTTATCTGTGACTATGTCTTCTGTAACGAAACAATTGCACATGCAGTTAATAGTAACTCGTTTCAAAGCGTTTATCTCAGCTCTTCCCAAAAATACATGTTATAGCAGGCATGTCTAGTAAGTACTAATAATAAGCATCAAACAGGATAGCTTCAGTATGCATGTCAGATAATTAATGAACACATGATGAAGTTGAAGACAAACCTCTTCTACAAGACGACGGCGCTTAGCTCCTCCCATACGATTTGACCTATTTGAACTGAACTGTGAAGTAGACGAAGCAGAAAGAGAGTGTGCAACTAATCTGCAACAGCATATCGCAGCAGCTTTTCGGGTACTGCTATCCTCATCTTCCAGATAAAGGATGACACTCTCTCTTGCCAATTCCAGGAGCTCATGACCCTGAAACCACTGCATAATTTAAAGTCCGAAGATGATGACAATCACACAGCTCAGTGGAGCATTTCGAACCTTAAAGTTAAAGTTTGCCAGGGTACGCAGAGCAAGTTGGACAAGCACTGGACCACTAGAATCCACAAAGTGCTGGAAACTGTTGGATCTGGTTGCTCGATTAACAGTAGAACCAGACCTCGTAGATGACTTTGGAAGTGCTTGAGCTATACAATCCAATAAACGCTCTTGTATAGTTGGCAGTAGAGACGGGATGCTGTAGGAAATGGGGAGGTAATGTTTTCATGCCAAGGACAGAATAAAGCAAGAGAATTCAAACCAAGAAACAATACCTGGTACTTATAGACTCAAGTGCATCTACAAGTTTATCAGAAAGACCGGCAGAAAACATGGCATCTAGCAGCCCACCACGAATATGGCGTTCCATTGCAAGACCCATGGCTTTTGCAAAGCTTCCAACACAAGTAATAGCCTCAAGAGATGGGCGTCCTCTGCGAGGAGCAATCTGCGAACAGAAACGCGCCATTAAGCAGGACAAAGTTCAAGTAAACACCAAAGTACAAAAGGGTTATGAAGCATACTGCTTCATGCAGAAGTGGGGTAATTGAGGGCAAACTGGGCACAAGTTCTGCACCCAAAGCACCAGCCATCTCTCCCAGAGCAACAAACCCACTAGCACGCTCATCCGGGGTACGTAGAACAAACAAGATATGTTCCATGCATATCTGGGAATGAGAACAACGCATGTCAAGCTTGCATGGTTTTCAAACTATTGTGTTTCTGTTATAACTTCAAAATTAAGAAAAAATTGATACAAGAAATGAATCATATAAGGTGCAAAAGAGAAGAAAATGGTTTAGTTCAAGAAATTTAGCAGCGGGGAAAACCTTAAGGTAGTTGGTCACAAATCTGTCTCGCAGGAAGTGAGCAATTCGAGGAAGAAGAGATGTTATACTACGACGAACAAGCTGATCCCGGTGTTTCAAGTACGTGAGGACTATATCAGCCACTTCTCTGTACCTAGACATCATAAATTCCCCGGTATTCCTGCAATATTTCATGCAACAGAATCAGAGTATGCAAAGCTGTGTATTGTTGCCACAAGGGAAAAAGAAAGGGGTTGATGCTGTTTTGCTATATTGATGATCATAAACACCAGAAGTTAAAACATGTGTTCCATAGTAAAAGAAATACAGGAAAGTGTGGTACACTAGCAAACAGCCATAAGAAAAAAATTACTTGCGGCACTATGAATATTGTGACAAACTTCCGGGGGGAAATCACTGCAAAATGAATTTTAAGTTACCTCAACAATTCTCCAACAGCCAATAATGACCCATGGATGCTATGAACAGAAGCATTTTTGCCAAGTCCCACTTGCGCTGCTTCACACATGCGGTAATACCTGGTAAAATAACATCATGAAAAAAATAAGATAGACAAAACGGCAATATTCTTAGCTCATATAGTCAAGTCAAGTCACCAAGGTAGCAGCATGCCAGTTAGTTCTGACTAGTCTGGCTACTGTTTGCTATAAAAACTACAGAGAGCAGAGATACAGTGGTACACACACTGAAATCAGTGGTAGTGTGGTACACACACTGCAAATCAGAGTTGGGTTTGCTGCAATACTAAGAGAAAGGCTCAGCTCATCACTAATCAGAGAAGTTGAATTGTTGGCTGAAGAGACCAATGACCAACATGCAGATTAATCACATTGCAAAATGGTATCCCAGAAGTATATGGTCAGTGCTTTGCAACAAATAAACGACCCCGATGTGCTTTGGACATTGTTCCTAACAAACTAGCATAAATAGTTGCTGAGGGACACAATATGTAATCTTACAACCAAATGCAATATATAACTTCTTTAGACCCAATGGTAGATTGAACCCCATGCAATCATGCAACATATGTTTAATCCTTAGAAGATGGGATACATCAACCATCAACAAGATGCTTAACAAGTGAATTCGTCAAATTCTGACTAACAGAGTAAGGAAATGGCAGTCTTAACTCTTAAGTGATCCAGTTGAGGCTGCAAATGCTAGCTGGTCATAAGAGTAGTTAGTGGGGAGCATGGATGGGATTGAATGTAAGAAGTTACCAAAGTCTTGATATCAGTTTCAATTTGCAATTTTGGCCAAGGAGTTATTCCTAAACTTAGTGGAGTGGATGAGTGATCACTAAAAAAGGGCAGCCTGGTGCACGTAGCTCCCGCTTGCGCAGGGTCCAGGGACGGGTCCAAACACTTTGGGTCTATAGTACGCAGCCTTTCCCTACATTTCTGCAAGAGGCTGTTTCCAGGACTCGAACCCGTGACCTCATGGTCACAAGGCAACAGCTTTACCACTGCGCCAAGGCTCCCCTTCAAGTAAATAAACATGGGTCCCAGTATTTGGTGCAAATAAGAGCTTAATAGACGAAGCATTGACACCATAACAATCCTCTTAACCACCAGACAGTTTAGAGTAAGTTATTTCAAGTGCTGATCTCATACAATACAGCAATAGAGGTGAGGATAAAAGTATGCTTACCACTGTACACGCCACCGTGTCTCCCGCTTTTCTATAACATGAAGACAAGCACGCAAGGCTTCCACTGCTCGTTCACGCACAGCCTGTTTGGGGTCTCTCAGTGCTACCCATATAGCATCAACAAATTCAGGAACATGAACATTGAAAGTTGTGGAAGCATTCTCAGCCATCTCCTACAAATATATACGAGAAGGACACATTTTAGACAGATCATAAGCCCACTCATATTCACTGAAGTGCTTAACATTAGAAAATACAACTCATTATCAAGTTTATCGTAATGAAATTTTGCGTAGAATTTGTCTACCATCATGACCTTGATTAAAACTTGTAATAACTATAGATTATGGAAGCTGACAAGTTACAACTTACTTTGAGAATAAGAACAGCTGCAAACCGACGATACTCTACTCGGTCCCCCTCAAGCCACCCTAAAGCAGTTTTAATCTGTAAAAAAACTGCTTGTTAGCAGATTGAAAGACATATATTCAAGAAAATCAGAACCAACTATAACATACCTGTCGCTCAACTTCATCTGCAGTCATTGCTCCCCCAGCTTTTGCTAAATGACCAAGCACAGTACTCGCTGGAACTAGGATTTCAGGGTCACGCTTTACTTCAAACACATTTCTCAAGAAACTGGCGAACTTGGAGACCTTTGAAGCACCTTCTCCGAAGGGCATATCAATCAATGCATCGATAGCACGGAGAGCCAGCAAATTTTCAGAAACATCGTTACTTTGCAATAAACTAGATATCTGCTCATAGAGCTGATCCATAAACCTAAGAAAAGCTTCACCGCTGAGATCTCGAGCTTCCTCCTCGACATGCTTTCGCAGGGCAGCAGCAATAACATCCTATTAGAGAGGAGTACAAAACGTATCAATCTAGAAAAGCATATTGTTCGATATACAAAGATAGGTGCCAGTCAACATAAGGAATAAACAGTATCAACTACCAAAGAGTCTTGTGGTTAACTATCCAAGGAGCCAAACCTCAAAAACCCCAAAGGTACAAAATTAGGAATGACATCTATGTTGCATTGCCATAGACGTAAAAACCATATGTGGGAACTACTAACTTCGCGTTATTTCCACCAAAAGACCAACGCCTGTTCCTAGATTTCATGCTACATCTGATAGCCCAGCAGCTCTGAGGACGTGAAACAACCACTCAATGAAGTATATATATGGGAAGCTATAGAACCACAGTACTCCACGCCATTGGTCATGCTAATCCGTACAGTACTACTAACACAAGCAAAATAACTCGATCAGGTAAACCCCCATTCCCGTTATCAACATCAATACCTACAAACAGCACCATCACAAGCAACGAAACGATTGATCCAAGTAGTTTCCGGCAAGAGGATGAGACCTCATGACTGTTCATCCATTCGAGCCCGGAACCCTAGCTCCAGCCTAACCGCGCAAACAGCAACACCGAAATCTCAAAATCAGAACAAAGAGAAGGTAGGGAACGAACCGCTCCAGATGAGATGTAGGCCGCAATGTTGAAACTGTGGTCCTTGGGGATCAAATCTGCACGCCAAACGAAGCTTGGTTTTTAGCCACTCACAGAGGAGAAAGAATTCGCTCGAAAAAAACGGCACGGAACAATCCGGGAGTGGAAGGGAGACAGTGGAACCATGACTTGGAGAACGGGGAGTACCTTTGGACTTCTTCCCGATCTCCGGGAAGTGCGGCGAGGGCTTCATATCGACGGCGACTCCAGAGCAGTGGCGGATCTAGGATTTTAAAACAAGGTGGTCCACCTAAAAAAATTGACAACAAATATGGCATGCCAACATTCTAATTAATTTACCAACAGCACATAGAAATAGATCAATATGGTCTTACAGACGTACTAAAATTCTCAATTTTGCATAAGAGAAGCCTACATACTACATACCTTGAGAAGTTCAAAGAAGACGATATGGCATTGTTAATTTGTTACAGGAACTTGTTAGAGTGGCGAACAATCAGACAAATCATTATTATGTCACTGATCAGGTGTTCATGTACTGGGTAGAAAAATTAATGTGTATGTGTTCACAGGACTGTGTGTTCATGTACTGGATAGCAAGTCTAATTGTTTAGTTGACGCAATAGACTTGACTCTTCCAACTGATTGATGCAATAGACAGCAAAGAGCAAACCCTAAATCAGAAATTGGGGAATGAGCAGTGCTGCAGTGGCCAAGTTACCTCAAGTCCTCAAATCGGGCTAAACACTGGCCGCCGAGCAGGATTGCTGGCTTGCTTCCGGCCGAGTGCCGGGGTCGGCGGAGAGCGGACTGGGCGGCAGGCGCCGGCTTGCAGGGGCGCCAGGGGAGCGCGGCAGCGCCGAGCGCCGGGCGGGCAGGGGCGGCTCCTAGGCGTATAGCGACGGCGAGGCAGACGGCGACGGGCGAAGGCGTCCTGCGAGGCAGGCCGGCGAGGCAGGCGGCGAGCCGGCGAGGTCGGGTGCGAGCAGGAGCTCGGTGCGTCTGTCCCAGTGTCACCTGCGTGCGTTGTTTGTTGGGCTAGCCAGCTGAGATGGGTCGGGACGAGTAAGCCATTGTTTGTTGGGCTCTTTTTTTTTTAATCTGGTCCAGGTGTAATTTCCTATGGTATGTATAGACTGGTCTATTCCTTTTTCACTCAAAAAAAATATAGACCGGTCTATACATGCCATTTTTTGTAGGCCAGTCTAAAATGTCAGGGTGGCTCACGCCTATCATGCCCGCCTTGTAGATCTGCCCCTGCTCCGGAGCCGATGCCGCGGCGGAAAGCGGAGAAGAAAGGAGTGGTGCAGAAGAAAACAAAAGGAGGAACGAGGGGTGGAGATGCGGGCGAGGAGGGAAAGAGACAGCGCGGGGGTTTGAATCCTCCAGATGAGACGAGAGTCATGGCTTAAAGCGGGAGGGAGAAGCGAGAAAGCGTCACGCAACCGGCCACCGGAGCGCATGTGCACGTAAGGCGATGTCGAGGGGGCGGTGAGGCGACCTCACGTGGAAGGAGGAAGCGACGGTGAGTACAGTAGGAGGAGTATGGGTCCACGCGGAGCGTGGATGCAGCACCGCATGGTATAAATAAGGGATCCGTGTTTCCTTTTTCTTTTTGTTTTCCTTTTTGAATTTAATTATGGGATTTACTAAGCTAAACTATTTTTTCGAGAAACAAAATTCTTTCTTAGCAATTGTACTCATTTTTTTCTGTAGGTGGATGCAATGTTACTATATGAATGAACAGCGAGCAAGAATAGAAGTTGGAACAGGTTCCAAAAGAGTTTAGGAAAACCTAGACTTTTTTCAAAACCTTATGGCCTCCACATATTTGGATGCAAGCAATCAAATATTTTTTTTGAAGTTGATGCATCGCAATAAGGCCAAAGCGAATTATAATGGATACACAACAGCATCATGATAAAACGTGATCTAAACATTTACACAATGATCATCGTTCTTCCGTAACAAGGTTTTCTGAAAAGGGATAACACATTCGCATCGACGCCACCAATTCCAACATGTGACGGCTAAAACAAGGATTGCATCCTTGTTGTTGAATCAAAAGAAAATGCCGCAACAAAAAGCGGCACGAAGACGACGCCTTCAACAATATAATGATGATGGTTATCGCTATAGGTTCCAACCAATAAAGGCAATATCTCGGATTTTCATTCTATACATATAACAATGTTCTAAACACCATCTTGATGACAGATCTTCTAACTGTTGTGTCATTTAATACTTCTCACGAAACTTATATGTGTCATCCGAAGTGCCGCAAAAAAGGCCACCACAGGAGCTACTTGAGAGCATACACCAACCTAGCATGGATCAATAATCAGGCCCCGCCTCATGAGACCATGACATGAACCTTTATTTTGTAATTTAGAAGAAAAAATGATAGCGAAATCCTTCAAAATTTGTCGGGTCACTTTAAAACCCCTTTCTTTGTATCATTTCAAACTAAGCTCGGACAGTAGTTGTTACGTCTCAAATTATCTATAGATGATGCTATGTTAATGCTACTTTTATATCACTACTGTATTACTTTAGCATAAACTTATATTGATTTATTAGATTAGCATATTAATCCAGTACCTAATGTCACTTGTTGTTTCCTGCATCTTTTTGGAATATGCAGAATAATATCTTTTCGAGACAAAAATAGGAAAAATATATCGCGAAGTTTCAAGTTAGGATGTAGCCAGGGTATTGGAGCTAGCAGAAAGAGCATATGTGGGCCCACACACTGGTCACACGCCATGTTCTATAAGTGCATAGGTCTGTTGTAGCACTTTCGTGATAAGTAAAGTGTCGAATTCACAGGTAGCTTATAGGAAGACACCACAAACTCCTCAATTATGTTATCACTTCACGCAGCCACGTACGCACACAAAACCGGGGTTTAAAAATATTCTACTCTATTAGTTGCTAGGAAAAATAGACAAATAGGTAATTAACTACCCCCATCCATATATATAGGGTCTAATACATTTTTCGAGGTTGTCTTTGACTATTGAATAAATTAATAATATATGAGATGTATAATGTGAAAATTATATCATCCTTCCACGTATGAATTTTGACTATGTGCTTTATGTAACTTGCATGTCATATATTATTGCTCTAACATGTGGTCAAAGTTACACTCGAAAAACACATTAGGCTCTCTATATATGGAAGGAGGAAGTAACAGTTTTGCTAAAGCACATATATATGTGCTTTAACAAAACTGATTGAGATATGTAGAATAGGCGAGAGAAGAGAGAATGCACCTTAGGTGCTCTCGTGTGTATTACTCAGGCTAATATAGCCGGGTTACAGAGGTGCGCGGAGTGCAGTTACAGGTGGGCTTGAGTGCGCATGGTGGAGCTACATCGTGGGCACGCGGGAGCGCGTGCGTGCGTGCTAGTGGGAAGTTACAGTCAACACTCCACCGCAGTCTGAGCATCGGGTGGACGGATGCATAGGCTGGACCGGAATTCCTAGAACGCCGGCGTCGGGAGCCCCTTCGTCATGACATCAGCGAACTATTGTGAGGTCGGCACATGGAGAACGTGTAGGTGGCCCACGACAACCTTCTCACGGACGAAGTGGGTGTCGAGCTTGATGTGTTTGGTGCGACGGTGATGCACCGGGGATAGCGTCCATGTAGACCGAGGAGATGTTGTCACAGTGGGTCACCGTGGCCGCTGGTAGGGGCACACGAAGTTCACCGAGGAGCTGCCGGAGCCAGCAGTACTCCGCGATGGCGTTGGCGATGGCGCGGTACTCCGCCTCCGCACTAGAGCGGGACACAATTGGCTGGCTCTTCGATGACCAGGAGACGAGCGAGTTGCCGAGGAAGACAACATAGCCTGACGTGGAGCGGCGCGTGTCGAGGCAACCATACCAATATGCATCAGAGTAAGCCACCAAGTCGAGCGACGAGGACCATGCATCGAGGTGCCGCGCAGATAGCGCAGAATCTTCTTGACGAGCGACAGGTGCTGCTCACGCGGGTCATGCATGCATAGACATGCTTGCTAGACCGTGTAGGCGAGGTCGAGTCGCGTGAGAGTGATGTACTGGAGCACGCCCACCAGGCTCCTGTACTCTGAGGTGTCGCGGATGGGCGCGCTTGCAGCGGTAGACAGCTTGGAGCAGGCGTCCACCGATGTGGACACTCGCTTGCAGGCCGCCATTGTGGCGCGATCCAATAGCTCGTCAGCATACTTCTGTTGAGAGAGGAAGAAGTCGGCACGGCTCCGCGTCACACTGATCCCGGGGAAGTAGTGGATCGGGCCGAGATCCTTCATCAGGAACCGATAAGGACATGACTACCTTGGATACGACCAAAAATATTGCATACATGTTTATTTGTGAGGTGATTTCTAATGCAAAGTATGCAATAATTTATTTATGTCATCCAAGACAAAAATACTTCACAAACTTTTGTGTCATGTCTAATTGCAGGTGTATGGGACATTTGTACAATCCACATATGAAGATAAGGGAGAAAGAGACGTTTACTTGCTGATCAAAAAGTCCTCTCACGTCACTTTTGGTCCAAGAGAAGATAGAGTCCAAGTCTCTCACGTTCTGAACTCGGATTCGAACTGCATAGACATACCTGACTCAAAACGCCAATAAATCTTTCATCCGGATGCCGAATTGGGTGATTAATTTTTTGTTGGAAAGTAGAATTCATGCACGTTCCAACCCAATTGGATTCACCTTCAAATTCGTCCGAAGCGTTGAGTTATTAACGAAACAATCTGACGCTGCAACAGAATCCGAGTCAAACTACAAGTCCAAAGGTGTTACATCACCTCCACTTGGGCCCATTGGCCTTGTACGACCTAGGGTTAGTTTTAGGCTGCCTTTGGACGTCCTCCCACCTGCTTTGCCGCCACCCCTTGCTCCTATATAAGTATATCCATCTAGTACCTTTTTCCTTGGGATTTGTTTAGTTAAAAGTTAGCCATTGCAACTTCGTGTACTTCGTTTGTGTTCAACGACCAAACCAAGACCGATTTCGGATCCCCACCTTTATCAGTACTTCATCTATATTTGCAATATTCAGATTGCATTATCATATTCTGCTGAGCATGTGCTGTAGCTGGGTCTCCCCCCGCTGCTTCAGCGGCCAGCATCTGAACCGGTGGTGCGTCATCAGCAGTTTTAGGCCTTGCCACTGGCTGCTTTGGGGCGGAGGATGACATGGCCAGTACGCCACAAAGTCGGTCCGGCTGATCACAGGTTGATGCATCAGCCTGCGAGAGCTGCTCTGGCAAGGAGAGTGTCACCGGTTGAGGGGCGATAGTGGTTGCTCTCGGCGGGGCTTCAGGAATATCATCGATGAACTCTATTTCCTTTCGTGGCCACTTTATGTGATGTAACAGTGTTTCTCCCAAGGTCCTTTGCTCATCGAAGTCTCCTAGGACATTCTTCAGGGCAAATTCATTGAATCCACGGCTTCAATGGCACATTGTCCAAGAAGAGGCCATCTTCCAAGAAGGGTGGGCAAACCCAGGCTGTTGCACATTTTAATGTACGTTCATAATGTGTAAGCACGCCCTTCAGTCTGTCTTTCATTCCAGATAGATCAGATATAGCATCATCACGAGCAGCTGCAGTCTCAGTGTCGCTGGGGTCAGCTGATGCACCGCTACTCTTGTGCAGTGTTGTCGCGCAATAAGCAGCATAATCCATGCCCGCCTCCCCTCACATCTGCTGGCTATCTGTCAGTGTTAGAGTCTTTTGCATCATCATTGACTCCTCAACATCCTTTCTAACAGCTGGATAAATCTCCTTCTTCAAATTTTTAAACAATGCATTCTGCTTCATTTCACTCCTCGCTTTTTTCATGATGAGCCTCTTTTCTTTGCTGAGTGTGAAAGCCCTCTTGTGCGAGACATTAACACCTATACCCCTTGCACGACCAGGGGGCTCTTTTGTGTCCAGAGCAATGGACAGAATGTCACATGGCCCTGAGTTCCTGTAGAACCTTCCAGGGATCTTGGAAGCCTCTACCATCACTTCATACAGTTTGGCGTCACGTGCATTTTCAAAGTAATAAGTTCCGTCATCATGCCTCTTTGCACATGCCCGCAAGTAGTCTCTGGCGCGTTCGCCCTTGATTTCACTAAAGGCCGGATTCCCACCCGCCGCTACTGCTTCTTTGTCCTCCTGTTCCCATATCAGTTTCATGTCGTAGTATTCTGCCACACCCATACGGTGGGGGTGTATGTTCTTCTTCTGAAGTTCTGATTGCTTGAAACTCTTCGCAGCAAACTCTGGAGTTGCCCTGACCCTTTTGAATTCTGCCCAGTCTGCCTTTGTAATTTGGGGGTATGCGGGGATTGGGTCCTTGCCTTCACTCAAGTACTTCTTGTACAGCACGCGTGCTTCCAGTTTCTCCAAGCATCCCTAGCCTTCTTCAGTGCAGCGTGTTCCACCTGCATTCTCCACTACTCTGGAACGTTGAAGTGATCCATGATCTCTTGGACTATCCTTCGCCGTGTTTCTGTGTCAGCCTTCCGAAACCCTGGCAGATTAATGTTGAGCCTTGCCCTGCCAACAAATCCACACACACTCCTGAACCTCATGCGTGCTTTATTTGGTTTAGTTGGAGCCCAGGATTTTAAATCAATCTTGGTTACTTCATATACACCTTTAGGCTGGTGTGTGGGCTTCCTTGGGGCGTTCCTCCGTGTCCTGACCGAAAGGGTAATTGCTGCAGCTCTATCCCGTTCAAGACTACTTGATCCCTCACAATCTGCTGAAGACCTAGGGTTGTCCGAATCAGATGAAGATACATGGCCTGAATGAGTGCTGTCGCTGCTACTCGGCATCTACAGAGAACACATGCGAAACTCAGGAAAGGAGGATAAGCATAAAACTAACAACTTGGTATCAAGCTTTCTAAACATGCCATGCAATAATTTAGAAAATGTACGGCTAATTTGTTAAGTTTGTGTGACTCGGGCGCCCGCGATCTGTAAATAGGCAGTAACTTATTGGAACAAATACAACTTATATGTAGTAAGGAAGGTAGATAATGAACATATATACGCTCTCCGTTATTTATAGCCAATTTGGGAACATACAGAACGAAATTGGAAGAGGGATTGCGAGGAAATATGCCTCACCACGATGGAGAGCAATAACTAACAGGCTTCTTAATGCAAACCCGGCCGGACCACAGGAGAGGCGAGGGTTATTGCATTGATATGCTCGAGGGTGGCTGGCGAGTAAACGAAGACGGCGAGGCGCGGGCCGCTGCGTGTTGGGAACGACAGTGGAGGTAGGCTTGACGCGAAGAGCGGGCACACGGCCGGGGTGAGCACGGCGGTGCCGAAGAGGGTTCTGCTGTGGATCTGGGGGAGGGAGGAGCTGGCGAAAGAGATTGGGTGGACTAGTTGAGTGAAACATGGGCGGACGATGGGAGGGTGTTGGCGGCCTAGGTGAAAAGGGTGAAAAATATCTCCGGTCGCCGCGCGCGCGGAAAGGCCTATGCAAATGGTTGCCTCTAAGCGCTCGTGTGCACAAACAGAATAATTTCGTTTGAAATGAAGACTTTGTGTGTGCACGGCCAAGTAGGCACACGGCTTTTGTGTGTGAACCGTGTGCTATTTGAAAACATTTTTTTGGAGGGGCTATTTGAAAACATGTACATGTGTTGTCGAAAGGGATGAGGATCGTCGTTTGATACGTCCATTTTGCATCATGCTTTTATATCGATATTTATTGCATTATGGGCTGTTATTACACGTTATGTCACAATACTTATGCATATTCTATCTTATTTTACAATGTTTACATGAAGAGGGAGAATGCCGGCAGCTGGAATTCTGGGCTGGAAAAGGAGCAAATGTTAGAGACCTATTCTGCACAGCTCCAAAAGTCCTGAAACTTCACGAAGGCCAGTATTTGGAATTAATAAAAAAATATTGGCGAAAGAATCAATCAGAGGGGGGCCACCCACCATCCACGAGGGTGGGGGGCGCGCCCTACCCCCCTGGGCGCGCCCCCTGCCTTGTGGGCCCCCTGGCAGGCCTCCGGTGCCCATCTTCTGCTATATGAAGTCTTTCGCCCTGGAAAAAATCAGAGGGAAGCTTCCGGGACGAAACACCGCCGCCACGAGGCGGAACCTGGCGAAACCAATCTAGGGCTCCGGCGGAGCTGTTCTACCGGGGAAACATCCCTCCGGGAGGGGGAAATCATCAACATCGTCATCACCACCGATCCTCTCATCAGGAGGGGGTCAATCTCCATCAACATCTTCACCAGCACCATCTCTCCTCAAACCCTAGTTCATCTCCTGTATCCGATCTTTGTCTCAAAACCTCAGATTGGTACCTGTGGGTTGCTAGTAGTGTTGATTACTCCTTGTAGTTGATGCTAGTTGGTTTATTTGGCGGAAGATCATATGTTTAGATCCTTTATGCATATTAATACCCCTCTGATTATGAACATGAATATGATTTGTGAGTAGTTACGTTTGTTCCTAAGGACATGGGATAAGTCTTGCTATACGTAGTCATGTGAATTTGGTATTCGTTCGATATTTTGATGATACCGCTTATGATAATACCATTACAACCAGCCTAAATCGGAAAGGAGGGAGTATGAGACTAGCCACAATGGAGAGTAGTACACTAGTAACATACACATATCCCTAGACTATATATGTTACTACCTTCATAGTGGGTAGTAACATAAGTGTAGTGTCATGCAAAGCTTCATTTCTTAGGTTACAGACTCATATTGCATTGGGACATGTGATGCTACAGTAACTATCTAAGTTACTGAAACTATCTCTCTCCTCATTAACTTATTGCCACACATAAGCAAGTTTGCTGAGTTGGAGTCAGTGTTACTGCTGAAGTTACTCCCACTGTGGCTAGTCTGATACTAGCTAGTCGTCTATGATATACTAGCTACCTCACTAAGAGCATGGTTAATAGTACAGCCAAGGGTCGGCTATAATAAGTTGCCATGTCATATACAGCCAACCTCTTAGTGGACATGTACAATAATAAGTTTTATATACGTACTAGTTTATCAATAGTTGGCCCACCTTACATCCTCACAAAGTGTCTTGGGTCTCATGTTGCAACTAGCTCTACTAAGCAAGAGCCCGCTTCTCTTCTCTTTCCTCCAACTAATAAGCACATATATATTATTATATTCCTTATAGCCAGACTACCCATAGTGGGAGTAACATAGGTAGTAACATCACACATATCTAGATAAAATAGATGATGTGGCAAGCAATAAATGGAGAAATGGAGGAAAGTGGATATGTGTGATGTTACTACCTATGTTACTCCCACTGTGGGTATAGTCTTACTATAGTATGAGACTACCCACAATGGGAGTAACATAGGTAGTAACATCACACATATCTAGATAAATTAAGTAGATGATGTGGCAAGCAATAAATAAAGAAAGAGAGGAAAGTAGTAACATAGCTAGTTACTAGTAGTATGAGTATGTACATATCAAGGCAAGATGTGTCTATAGCCTAATAAATGAAGTGTTGCATGTTACCACACATATATGTTACTCCCCACTATAGAGGTAGTAATATAGACTAGTAACACATGGGCATGTTACTAGTCTATGTTACTACCCATTGTGGCTAGTCTGAGTAACATCACACATCTGAAGGCAAGATGAGTCCATAGCCTAATAAATGAAGTGTTGCATGTTACTACACATATGTTACTCCCCACTATAGAGGTAGTAACATAGACTAGTAACATTCTATGTTACTACCCATTGTCGCTAGTCTTATGTCACTCTATTGTGTACTTACTTGCTCTAATGCATAGTATCTAGAGTAGCTAGTATCATATGTAGTACTTTATTTATATTGTCATGCATGACACATAGTAGCATAACATTTATTATGATACGTTTCCATGATATGATACTTAACCCTCTCTTTCTTCATTTAATTAATTCTATGACAGCTCATCAAAATTGCCTAGTTGGCATGCATGATACTAGCTATGATACCCCCTTACTATCAGCCTAGCAAAGGTGTACAGATCATTTGTGCGTCGCTTTGTGAGTTTTCATCCATTTGTTCGAGAAGCGGGGAGAAGTTTCAAACATTTCGGCCGCGAGGTGCGGCCACTGGCGTAGGACTAGTTGGTATTTTAATCACAGAAAATTCAGATGGAGTTCGGACATCATCAAAATCGATGTGTGCCTGTGTCGTGCTCTCACGACCCCGTGGAAAACAATTGGTAAAGTTTGGCACAAGTTTTGATGACCGCTCCTTCCAAACCGGAGCATCTCACATGAAGGATCATGGTTTTCCAGAAGGAGACGTGTCAATTCAAACTCTTGTGGTCGGTGACTTCATCGTTTGGCCTCAGAAAAATTTCCACGGTACGCAATCACCATTATACCACGGGTTTGATTTTCTGGCGCATTTCAGGTATCGTTAGCTATATTTAAGACATTTTTTGAGATTAACGTGTATTTTGTGCATAAAAATAAAATTACAACCGGAACTGCATGTGCTGTCGAAAGGGATGAGAATCACCGTTCGATCTGGGAGCATCCAACGGTGCAGACGTATGATCCGTGGGGTTTGGGTTCTGGCCAATCAGAAAGCATGACTCAGATCGTGGGCGGGGTGCTGGGGTTTGGTCGGCACACGGCTTTCATCAACGAACCGTGTGCTATTCGCAAACCAGATTGCATATTTTTATTCACACATACTGTAGTGAGATCGATTGAGTGTTCTACCTCTATGATATAATAATAATAATAATAATAACAAAAAACAGTTCATATTCATTGCCTGAGCTGACAGCATATCAAGGTCAACATATTAAGGGTTCTTACATCAACAGAAAACCGGGCATAACTCACAAATTCAGTACACGCGACAATTCTAAATTGAACGAATTAAGTTGCAGGGTAGGCATAAAGACTAGTCTTACGGCTTAATTCCCATGTACATGGGGGAACTGGGATCATTAAGTTGACCCCGAATGAACTTGGGTTTTTTGATGATTTTACGCTTCTCTGTTGCATTGGTGCGCGATCCCTTGGCTGGCAACTCATCAAATTCATCGTACTCATCCTGATCGGCAACATCGTTGACACCTAGTACCCTTCTCATCCCATGCATCACTAAATGGCCGTTCCTATGCAAGGGGTCTTCCATAAAGAAAATCTGGGTAGCATCGCTGGCAAGAATGAATGGGTCCGTGTGATATGTCATCGTTGTCCTTTTAACACAGGTCTTCCTGTACTCATCAATCCTTACCTGACCAAGAGGGATCCATGCGCACCTGAATAATGCCACCTTAACTTTCACATAGTCAAGCTCCCAAATCTCTTTGATGGTTCCATAGTATACCCTTTTATCAGCTTCATTTACAGTCATGCATTCTATTCGAACAGAGTTGTTCTGATACGAGGTCTTCTTATCACGTTCCTTAGTGTAGAACGTGTATCCATTTATGTCATATGCTTGGTACGTCAACACCGTAGGTGATGGCTTTTGTGCCAACCACGTAGCAATGTCATCGATGGATCCTTGTGCCAAACGATTCTTCAGCCATTCGGCATACTTCTTAGTGTGCTCCTTCATCTCCACTTCTGATGAAGGCACCATGGTAAGAAGCTTTGGCGTATCTCCGCCAAGTGTTTCGGCATAAACGATGAGAACTGGGCTGTTAAGCAGTACCGTCAAATGGGCTTTCTCTGCCAATTCTCCGGGTGCAGCCATTTGCGTGCCAGCAAGGACCAGCTTCCCTTTCAGCCTTCCCTTGTGGCTAGAGAGGGGAAAACCTATAGGTCTTTGTTTCATGTATTCGGTGCAAAACTCAACCACCTCCTCCACGGTATAACCTTGTAGGATTCTTGCCTTTGGATGGTTTCGGTTCCGACAAAAGCGCTTCAGTATTCCCATGAACCGCTCGAAGGGATACATGTTGCGAAGAAACACAGGACCACAATACTTTATCTCATCGACAAGGTGCACAGTGAGATGGACCATGACATCAAAGAATGATGGTGGTAAAAACATCTCTAGATTGGCCAATATTCTTGCAATATCATCTTGCATATTATCCAACTCTTCAGGATCTACAACTTTCTGCCATGGTTTGTTGAAGAAATCACAGAGGTCAATGAGTGTGTTTCTTATATCTTTGTCCATCAGATTCCTGATGGCCACCGGGAGGATTTGTGTCAACATTACGTGGCAATCATGTGACTTCATGTGTCCCAACTTCATTTTACCTGAGCTCACATCCACGAGACTTCTGATGTTTGCGCAGTAGGAAGAGGGTGTCTTAACTGACAACAAATAGGTGAAGAACTGTGTTGCTTCTTTTGTACTGAAATTGTAACTCTGGTGAGCTTTAATGAATTTGTCATCATCTTCTGCTTCACTCTTGCGTTGTGATTGATCAGCAAGCATATCGAGCCGTGAACCGTCACCATCCTTTCTTTTACCTTTAATCTTGAGCAGAGTACCAAGGATGCTTTCACATACGTTCTTCTCTACGTGCATGACATCAATGCAGTGCCGTACACGTAGAATCTCCCAGTAAGGTAATTTCCTGAACACCGATTTCTTCTTAAACACTCGATCCTTGGGTGTTAGTTTCACCGTCAAAGGGTGGTTCTTGCCAAGCACAACATTAATTTTTTTCGCCATGTTGTGGACCACCTCCCCTTCATAGGGTCTTGGGCCCTCAGCTGCCTCTGCCGTACCATCAAATTCAGCTTTCATCTTTCGGTATGGGTGATTTTTCCGTAAGAACCTACGATGAAGCAAATGCACTGTTTTGCACGAGTTGGGAAGTCTTCTGCTAGCTGTCCTATCCATGCATGTGACACACCCTACATGTCCCTTTGTTTTCTGCCCCGATGTGTTGCCTAATGCCGTCATATCTTGAATGGTGTGCACCAGCATCGCATGTAGATCGAAAATCTCATTTCTGTAAGCATCATAACATTTTACAGCAGGCGCATCTATCCACACTGTCAGCAGTTCTTCTACCAGTAGCTGAAAGTAAATGTTGATGTCATTTCCAGGTTGCTTCGGGCCTTGGATAATCATTGGCATCATAATGCATTTTTTCTTCATACACAACCAATGAGCTAGGTTATATATGCACAGAAGCACCGGCCATGTGTTGTGATTGGTGCTCATATCGCCAAAAGGATTCATCCCGTCAGTACACTCCCCGAGCCTTATACTTCTAGGATCCTTGGCAAATTTTTAAAACTTGTTGTCGATTAATTCCCACTGAGCCCCATCTTTCGGGTGCCTCATAAACCTATCCGCAATTCACTCATCATGATGCCACCGCAACCTCTTTGCCTCTCTAGGGTTTGCAACCAAATGCCTCAACCTTGGAATTAAAGGCAAGTACCAAACAACCTTGAACGGGATTCCTGTCTTGATGTCGTCGTCCAATTTGTACTTGTCCTTTGCTCTCCTGCGCTTGTATCGTGCATGCTTGCATGTGGGACATGCACGAAAATCTTTGTACTCACCACGGTACAATATACAATCATTCACACAAGCGTGTATCTTCTGTACTTCAAGTTCCAATGGGCAAACAATTTTCTTCGCTTCATTCATGCTTCTGGGGAGCACATTATCTTCCGGAAGAATTTCTTTCAAAAGACCTAACATCTCTATGAAGCCCTTGTTTGATAGACCGTTTGCTGCTTTAAATCTGAGAAGCGCCAGGGTGGCACTCAACCTAAAATATTTCTTTTTGCAACCTGGATACAATTCTTTCTTGGAGTCTGCATCAATGGTTGGCAGATCCTTGTACCAATCATATCCTTTTCTGGGCCCTCGAAATCTGCAATCATAGCAGCAAAATCTAGCATATCAAGATCGTCGTCATCTGCGTGGACGTCTTGGTTTTCCAGTGGGCATTTCGGCTTTCCGGTGTTCCATTGGTAGCTTGACGCCTTTGCCCCAATGTTAGATTCAACATCCATGTGACACTGATCGGGGTTTGGCATCTCGCTGCCCTTGGTATCTTCATCCATGACCTCCTCTTCACCGTGTCTGGTCCAACGTGTATATCCATCCATGAATCCCCTAGAGACTAAGTGCATCTAGACATCTGCAACTTCATGTGACTCTGTATTGGCACAATCTACATGGACACAGGATGTAATCCGCATCACCAATTATCCTCTTTGTACTTTCAGCCAAATTCATGAACTCTGTCACGGCACTGATAAAATCTGCGGCTTTCCAATTCTTCATCCATCGAGATCGTTCCATCTGCAGCAAACGAATGGTAATTAAAAACAAAACAGCAACATTAATACATGGATTAACTGCTGCCCAGAGATGCGTGCATAAATCACAAGGTTTTATTTTAATAATTACTGAGGGCGCTCCATGTTGTTATCCAGACATGCAATGACAAAAATTAATGGCCAGTCAATTTACACGCATAGTACTAGTACAACACTACACTTAGGAATTGAATACCTTAATTAAGCCACTCACGAAAAGAATACCTTAATTAATTAGCCGCGTGGCGACCTCCACCCAGGAGACAGACAAGCGCGATGCGGCGGCACGCCGAGACAGCAGGGTCGAGGAGCAAAGCTTAGTGCGGCTGCCGCCTGAAGTTCGACCTCCACTATCCCGCCATCGACCGCGATGGATGTGCTCGAATCACGCCGCCACCGACCTCGATGGTTGAGCTCCTCCTATCTCCCGCCGCAGACCGAGGATTGACCTCCTATGACGCCACCACCGCCCACGACCGAGGATTGACCTCTTCTCTAGTAGCCGCTGCCTAGGCCACCGCCGCCATCTGTATATGCAGAGTGGCTATTTTTTTATGGATATCCGTGGAGCGGCTGTTTACACGGTATCTCACCGTAACTCAATTATATGGACAGGGTAGTACATCACATACGATTATGTAACGGCAACCATGTCTAACCTACGTTGTCTTCTCACACGGTTTGGTGTGGAAATCGTGTGTGACGTTGTAATACCCAACACAAATGACATGTACAAACAGTGTGCCGTATACAACATATATATAGTGCCATTAGTAGTTCCCGACCGTTATCTTATCTCCACAGTTTCCCCATTTTCCCCAAATCCCTACATAGCCTCCAAATTCCCTCGCATGGCGCTGATATTGGGGGAATGCGGACGAGTGGTGCTGATGGTTTCGGTGCGGCTGCTCTTGCTTGTATCGCCGCCGAGCACTTTCCTAAGGTCATCAGAAGGCAGGTGTACTACGGATCCGAATCGTCCTGTTAGGTTCCAATCTATCCTGATCTTTTTTAGCATGTCCAAAGTATAGATCCTTGCTGAATCCGTCCTGAATGACCCCCCCCAGGAAAGCGATCTGCCGTCGGATCTGGAGCTTGACTCCAGACTCCCGCAACACGAGTTCGACTCCGAGTTTTGCACCATCGAGAAGTACCAAAAGCTGAGTTGTGTGCACGGGCACACTCCCACTCGACGTGTATGCACGGAGGGATTCGACATTGGCAGGCGGTTTCTCAGTTGCCCCTTAGAGGTTAGTGCTAATTAAGTTCATCATTTTACTTCAGTTAATGCCACCGCTCATCCAAAATACTATTTAACATTGGCAGGGATATGAGGCTTGTGCCTTTGTTAACTGGCTGGATGAAGAATGGCATGGCAGGGCTCGGAGTGTTATTACCAAGGTCGCAGAAGATAACGTAAAGCTGAAGAAGAAACTGGCTGATCTGGAATGTACAATCAGTACGATGAAGCAAGAAAGAATCAATCACAGGCAACAGATGAAAGCAAGAGACAAGAAGGAACTAGCATGTGTAGTTGTGGTTGTCGCATTAGCCATGTTCTATGCGCTGTTTGCAATGATGATTAGGGGTTTTGTTTGACAGTATTGCTAAAGCACATTTAGATGTGCTCGAAGTAATGCACATCTAGGCCTATGCCATTTGTGTTACGCGAAGATTCGTGCATATATTTTTCTTTGTCTTTTTTCTTTTCCTTTCTAGTTTGATTATTACTGGCTTTATCAATAAGAAGAGCTCAATGTATTGCTTGCCAACTGTCCTACTCAGTTCGTACCGGTACCGGTGCATAATCCCAAACCTCGTTCCTTGTTTTTGTCCTGAAAAAGGAAACCAGCCAAATAGCCAATAGGAGTCCTGCGCAACCCCGGGAATTTGGAGCGACTGGGTACAAATAATTGCGGTTGATTATATCAGCGGTTAGATAATACGTCAACTGTGGCACCCCGGCTCAGAGCGACCGGTTTACCATGTATTGCCAGCCCAGAGACCATGTCTTCTGGCAACACACAACATCTTGGTACAAAAAACAACCGCTTTATTGATGCTAGCGGATCATAGTTTACATTACAACAGGTGTCGAGGCCAAGCGACACACACGTTGCGGCTGAACAATATGTACATTATTTAGTGAACATAAAGGGGCCTCGATCATAACTACGTGGCAGCGGAACAACGTCGTAGCGAAAACTCCATAGCACAGGGACACCGATGTGGACACTATCTAGACTCGAGCAGCACTCCTTTCCAACGAGACTTTCCTGAAATCTGGCATGACACGCCAGGTCAGTACATGGAATGTACTTGCAAGCTCACAACAGGCATAATCATAATGACAATCAATATCATGATAATTAACCAATTAATAATGCAATAATGTTGTGATCATGCTCTTGCAAGAAAAGTCCCTCGGGACTAGCTTACCAACCGTGACCGTTCTTGGATCACAAACGTACCACCATTGTGGTCTTGACTAGAAGTATCTCGTGATCATTACGGCGATCACAACCACGACCAATACTTGGTCTTGTACATCTCGATGGCTTTCCACCATCATCAAAAGTGCAAAGTTCATAACTTAGTGTGCATAATTTATTAAACGTCGACCCATGGTGTGACCTACTACGAGCGTGTCCATAACCGTGGACTCGGCTATCGATAGATTATTACACTCTGCAGAGGTAGCACACTGTACCCACACCACGGAACCCATGGCCTCGCACTCCCATTCGGGTGGACCAACGGCATTCCGATGAAACCCCTCCATTGCCATGACACTCTCCCGGCCACTCCGACACAATCCCCACTGGGCTAGTCCTGGGTGGCCCCGTGTCTACCAAAGACACAACGACCACCCTCGTGGCCAAAATGATCCCACAAGGGGACCCGGTACCATAATCTCAACAACGGGCACACAAGGTTATGTCTGCTTACCGGGCCAGGGTAAGCAAGCCCATAACCTTCCCTAGTTGGAGGCACCGACCAGAGGCATGACAACGGACCGAATCAAGGCCTCCCATAAGGCAAATGTGGTTGCACTGGGAAAAACTCGATTCAGTGGCACCATGACCCGGCCAACGATATATTCAAGTTGAGTTATATTCAGGTTCAACTTAAAGTAAAAATAACCGGTGTCATAGTATGCCATGAAATGCAACACTAACATATGCATCACATATTAACGGAAATGACTGAGTCAACTATATTCACACTAAGCATAATCATCAACAACTTATGCCACTTTTCTGGTTAGGATAAACCTTACTTTAAACAGAATATTTTCTAGCAAATTTTTATTATTTTACTCATGCAAGAAAATAACTTTAAGTAATTACTCATATGCATAACAATATTATTCTTTCATCACCACAAATAAATCCTAGTTTCTTTACCAACTAAGTTAGTTTCAAACATTCTGTAACTCAAGCATATTAACTAAAACAAGCACTTAATAGAATATAAATAACATAATAGTCATTTAAATGCATGGATTAAATCTTTCATGCAAGTAAGAAAATCATAAATATTGAAATGGCACTATGAAAATGTTGTTGTGGCTTGCCTTAGTGCAGATGAGGTTCACAAGCCTTCTGGTGATCCTCAAGACAAGCCTCACCCTCTGAAAATAATTTTAAACACAAGAAGAAAATATCAAGAACCCTTATGAAAATCACCAGAAAATCTAGACAGCACAGAAAAATCTCATCTTTGGTGAGCTGCTAGATTTCTTTGCAAAGAACACAATGCAAAAAGAATCAATTCATTTGGACTTATGGTTGAAGAGTTATAGCTGTTTGAAGCTCTCTGGAAATTAAATGAATTGTAACATCCCAAATTTTCAATTTGGCATCATGCATAACATATTTTATTGCATTTTGTTTTGCGATCCTAGAAATTCTACGCAACTCGAGGACCCACGGAGAGAGTTGAGGATTTCGTTATTTTCATACTTTGGGTTTTCTCAAATTTTGAAAATAGGATCATTTGTTTTAATTATTTTTCTCTCCGAAAATATTTCATATCAAAATATATGAGAGGGGATAAAATGACTTCTCCACAAATAATGAAATATTGGAGGAAAAATATTAAAAACAAATATTTGATTTTATTGGGATTTTATTTGATTATTATTTGAATTAGGAAAAATACGCGTTTTTCAAAATTGCATTTAGGCCCCAAATAAATGTTCATCTTGTCCGGCTTGATTTTAGAAGTCGGGGAAAACTTATTTCGGGATTTTTGGAGTCCGTTTAGTATTTCTTTTATTTTTTTTCTGTGCGCAATTATTTAAAAAAAACGCGAACCGACCTTGGGCCGTATTCGGCCAGGACTCCGCCCGGCCAGGCCTTTATAAGGCGCCCCCCGAGGCCCCGTCAGCACAAGTCGCCCCGCCGCCGCCGAAAAACCCTAACTCTAGCCCGATCCGCCGCCGCCGCCGCCCGACACCGTCGCCCGCCGCCGCCGAAAAACCCTAACTCTAGCCCGATCCGCCGCCGCCGCCGCCCGACACCGTCGCCCGAGCCGCCGCTGCCCGCCGTCCCGCCGCCGACCCCGCCGCCCCGCCGGAGCCGCCCGTCGCCCCGCCGAGGTTGACCACCCCCGCCGCCGGCGGTTTTCCTCGAGAAAACTGTTCGGTTTTCCGTCCGGTTTTTCGTTCATTTTTTTTAAAACCTACATCTGTTTTTTCGGTTTAGTTTATTTAGCGAACACTCGTTCGTTTTAACGAACAGTTTTCGGTTTTTCGCACACAGCGAATGTTCGTTCGTTAGCCTGTTCGTCCGTTTTCTTTTTCTCGGATTTTCCGCGATTATTTCTGATCGCGATTTCCGATTTGTTTTTCGTTCTAGTATAACTTTTCGCTCGTTTATCGGAATCAGGCGATTCAAGTGCCTAGAGTTTCGTCTCGAAACCCTCTTTCCGTTTAACCAACTCAAACAAGTTTTTGCTACTGTAAAATTTGATTTAGGTCTAGATTAGTAAATGAAGATTGTTTCTTTCGCCGTTTGACTTTCGTTGCTTCGTTTGATTTGATTCTTTTTGCAAACTGGAGTTCTTAAGTTGAACTTTCTGGTTAGATCTTTTATTTGAGTTTTACCTATGCATTAGATGAGTGCTTATTGTATGCTTGTTTGTTTGCGATAGAGTACCCTAAGTGCGCAGCGTGCTACTTCGAATTTCTAGGTTTCATGGATCATCAGCAAGGCAAGTAACACTCTGGTCATACCTCTTTTCATACCCAGTTTTATTGCATTAGATCAATCCTCAAACAATTGCATGATTAGGATCTAATTAAATTGTGGGTATCGGGAAGTAGATGAGGTAGTACCTATTACCTGTTTTATTATCAACCTTTGGGAGTTACTTCTACGTTTGCTTATTGCTATGCTATGCTAGTAGACGTGGATTGGGTGAGTGTATCCATGACAGATGTGAGATTGTTAATTAATGGTTTACTTAAGGTGGCAACTTAAACACACATCTGGGTGGATTGAGGCACCTAGGTATTCCAGTGATTGCCTGTTTTTTTATGGACCGCCACCCAGGCTCAAAGGGATCATGAGAGTATTCATGCTAGAAACTTCCGTGTGCAGCCACATGCTATTATGGGCTCTAGCATAGTTGATTAAGTCGTGTGAACTCTTACAGTGGTAGACTAGCAGATGTAGGGGAAAGTAGGTGTAACTGTCTACCCATCGTAAGGTGCTAACGCTTCTGAAAGACTGTGTCTCGGTCATCCGTTTCTCAAACACCATGTAGTGCGAGAAATCCAACGGAGGAGATCGAGTCTTGTGGGGAAAAGTGCACAAACCTCTGCAGAGTGTACAATCTAATCATGGTTAGCCGTGTCCCCGGTTATGGACATCTTGAGTATCTAGTTCTTGGATTATCATGTGAATCTCATCATCTTATACTTAACTAATTTTGTTGGGTTGTTAATGATTACTTTTAATTGGGATTGAGAGGGGGTTTACCTTCTCAATATTTTTCAACCAACTTTGTAGTTAAATAAAAATATATTCCTTTGCAGTAGGGAAAAATTGGCTTTTCGCAAAACTGTAACCATAGAGCTTTCCACCAGCCAAACATGCATGTAGTGATAGCATTATTCTGTTCATTACTCTCTATGTGTTACATTGCCAGCATATTCCATGTGCTGACCCGTTTTCGGGCTGCAACGTATCATGTTGCAGACTTTTCAGACAACGAGTAAGGAGCCTTAGGTCGTGGTCTTATACTCAGTGATGCCGTTGGAGTTGATGGACTCACTTTATCTTCCAAGCCTTCCGCTGTTATCGTAATTAGATGGCCTTAAGCCATATTTATTGTATTAAGTTCTCTCTTGAGACTATTCGATGTAATAAGTGTGTGATTGCTACTCTGTTATAAATCCTTCAAATACTGTGCGTGTCAGCATTACCGATCCAGGGATGACACTGATGCACAGAGACTAGACTGTTTGAGGTCTGGTCGCTACAAAGATGGTATCAGAGCCCACGCTGACTGTAGGACATGACCACTAAGCTAAAGCCCTAGATCACTACTCTCTTCTCATTTCTGACTCCTCTCCTTTCTTCCACTCTTTTAGGATGGCGGATGCAAGGAACAAGTTCGCGCAACCGGATGAGGATACACCTTTTGGACGACACTTGAAGGAAGTTACTAGGTACCTGAACATCGGAATACCAAGCTTCACCGGGACCTACAACGCCACACTACGAGAAGAGGAGCGCTGGATGATTCAAGTTCAAGTTCCAGGAAGGACGTTCACGCCAGTCACTGAACCCATAGAGTTTCCTTTGATGCACCAACCTGGAGTCTAGGAAAGAGTATGGCAGCTCACATTACCATGGGACGCATTGGAGAAGTGTACCACAATGATCTCAAGGATACTATCTACCCGATTTGTGGGCGCCGAGACGAGCAATGGGAGATGATCAGCACCAGGAAGGATAGATCTATTGCAGCTTTCATTCAGGAGTTAAACCAGCACATTCGTCGCCAGGAAAACCAGATGTGCGCAGACATTATAGATCTGAAGAAGGCAAAGACTAGGATCATGGAACTGGAGGAAGAACTCAAGTCTACACGCGATGGATATGAGGAGGAAATCGCAACATTGTTGGAGAAGAACGGCGACCTGATAAAGAAGATCAGAGTTTTCATGGGAGACCCAGCACCAGGAGGAGAAGATGACGATTCTACTTGCCCGGAGAACTACATCATCATCGACGACACCGACTCGGACCCCAGTGAGGATGATTGGGAGGATGAAGCCGGAGCAGATATCATGGAGTCTTCGACTGAGCAATTTTTCTAGTAGACCACCAAATTAGTAGTAGTATTCCACCATGTATATAGTATAGTCCAAGCACTTTGTAACGATAGTTAGATCGATTGTATGCCTTGTTTGAATTGATTGGAGTGATATGATTGTGTTTGTCTCATGTGCATATGGGTAGTGTTTTCCCTCTAGACCTCATTCTATTCTATTTTCTCATCTTTTCTAAAAACCCGTCAGATGCCTCCGAGACGCGACACCGGATTTGTTTTCCCACCGGAGATCACTCAGTTGATTCAGCAGCAGAATGCCCTGATGCAAGTGCTAGTTCAGAACCAGGGGAACAACAACAACAACCCACCACCACCACCACCTGTGGACCGCTTAGCCCGTTTTCTTAGGCTAAATCCGCCGGTGTTCTCCAACAGCACCGAGCCGATTGTGGCAGATGATTGGCTCCGCAAGGTTGGAAGGGAGCTGACCACTGCAGGATGCACAGATGCAGAGAGAGTGCGTTTTGCTGCACATCAGCTTGATGGACCCGCAGCATCATGGTGGGAGAATTACACAGCCACACACCCTATTGACACTGTCACATGGGACCAGTTTCAGCAAGCTTTCTGTACTGCCCATGTTTCAGCAGGAGCTATGGCCATGAAGAAGCGTGAGTTTCGCAACTTACGCCAAGGAGGACGCACCGTAGGCCAGTATGTGGAGGAATTTAGTAAACTAGCACGTTATGCCCCAGATGACGTTGCTACAGATGCAGCCAAGCAGGAGAAGTTTCTGGAAGGATTGAATGATGAGCTGAGCATGCAGTTGATGGTAGCAACCTTCAACAACTACCAGGAGTTGGTAGATAGAGCTCTCATGATTGAAGGGAAGCAGCAGCAGATTGAAAGCCGCAAGAGGAAGTATGGACAAGGGAAGTACAATTCTGGAGCTCATCAGAAGCCACGTTTTACCCCAAATTCGGGAGGACCTTTTTAGCATACCCATGGAGGAGGAGGTTCGCACAACCATAGTGGACCCAAGAATGGTAATGGGAATGGAGGAAGCAACGGACAGAACCGTACCAACCCATCGACCCCAGCCAAGAGGGTCTAAGCCAAGTCACTTGCTACAAATGCCAGAAGACTGGACATTATGCAAATGAATGTCCCGAAGCTAAGAATGGAAATGGCAATGGAAGCTCTGGGAAGAAGCCCAACCCTTTCAACAAAGGACATGTGAACCACGTGAATGTGGAGGAGGTTGAAGCACAGCCCGATGCAGTAATAGGTAAGTTTTTGGTTAAGTCATTTACTGCAATTGTTCTATTTGATACTAGTGCATCACATTCATACATATCAAGGGGATTTGTGGATAAGTTTAAGTTGCCCACCAAAGTTCTTAGAACACCTATGTTAGTAACCTCGCCAGGAGCAGAGTATATGGCAAGCCAAGGATGTTTTCAGATGCCATTGGCCATAGGTAGGCATGTTTTTGTTGGAAATATGCCCTAGAGGCAATAATAAAATGGTTATTATTGTATTTCCTTGTTCATGATAATTGTCTGTTGTTCATGCTATAATTGTATTAACTAGAAACCGTAATACATGTGTGAATACATAGACCACAACATGTCCCTAGTAAGCCTTTAGTTGACTAGCTCGTTGATCAATAGATGGTTATGGTTTCCTGACCATGGACATTGGATGTCAATGATAACGGATCACATCATTAGGAGAATGATGTGATGGACAAGACCCAATCTTAAGCATAGCACAAGATCGTGTAGTTCGTTTGCTAAGAGCTTTTCTAATGTCAAGTATCATTTCCTTAGACCATGAGATTGTGCAACTCCCGGATACCGTAGGAATGCTTTGGGTGTACCAAACGTCACAACGTAACTGGGTGGCTATAAAGGTGCATTACAGGTATCTCCGAAAGTGTCTGTTGGGTTGGCACGAATCGAGACTGGGATTTGTCACTCCGTATGACGGAGAGGTATCTCTGGGCCCACTCGGTAATGCATCATCATAATGAGCTCAATGTGACCAAGTGTTTGGTCACGGGATTATGCATTACGGTACGAGTAAAGTGACTTGCCGGTAACGAGATTGAACAAGGTATTGGGATACCGACGATCGAATCTCGGGCAAGTAACGCACCGATTGACAAAGGGAATTGTATGCGGGATTGATTGAATCCTCGACATCATGGTTCATCCGATGAGATCATCGTGGAGCATGTGGGAGCCAACATGGGTATCCAGATCCCGCTGTTGGTTATTGACCGGAGAAATGTCTCGGTCATGTCTACATGTCTCCCGAACCCGTAGGGTCTACACACTTAAGGTTCGGTGACGCTAGAGTTGTAGAGATATTAGTATGCGGTTAACCGAAAGTTGTTCGGAGTCCCAGATGAGATCCCGGACGTCACGAGGAGTTCCGGAATGGTCCGGAGGTAAAGATTTATATATGGGAAGTCCTATTTTGGCCACCGGAAAATGTTCGGGATTTTTCGGTATTGTATCGGGAAGGTTCTAGAAGGTTCCGAAGTGGGGCCCACCTGCATGGGGGGACCCACATGAACGTGGGTAGTGGGGGCAAGGCCCCACACCCCTGGTCAAGGCGCACCAAGATCCCACCTTAGAAGGAATAAGATCATATCCCGAAGGGATAAGATCAAGATCCCTAAAAAAGGGGGATAACAATCGGTGGGGAAGGGAAATGATGGGATTTCTTTCCCCCACCTTTGCCAACGCCCCAATGGACTTGGAGGGCAAGAAACCAGCCCCCTCCACCCCTATATATAGTGGGGAGGCGCATGGGAGCAGCACCCCAAGCCCTGGCGCCTCCCTTTCCCTCCCGTGACACCTCTCCCTCTCGCTGAGCTTGGCGAAACCCTGCCGAGATCCCCGCTGCTTCCACCACCACGCCGTCGTGCTGTTGGATCTCCATCAACCTCTCCCTCCCCTTGCCGGATCAAGAAGGAGGAGACGTCTTCCCAACCATACGTGTGTTGAACGCGGAGGTGCCGTCCGTTCGGCGCTCGGTCATCGGTGATTTGGATCACGACGAGTACGACTCCATCAACCCCGTTCACTTGAACGTTTCCGCTCGCGATCTACAAGGGTATGTAGATGCACTCTTTTCCCTCTCGTTGCTAGAAGACTCCATAGATTGTTCTTGGTGATGCGTAGAAAAATTTGAATTATTGCTACGTTCCCCAACAGTTTTCCCCTCAGACCTAATAGTTTTGGAGTCGCAAGGTTTGGATGTGATTTTGGGAATGGATTGGCTATCGATGTATGGAGGAAACATCGATTGTGCCAGTAAGACGATTTTGCTTACTACCCCAGAAGGAAGAAGGATGAAGTATGTATCCCGGCATGTGCCGAAGAGGACTCAAGTGAATTCCTTATTAGGAGTTGTACAGGAGGAAGTGCCAGTGGTGAGGGATTTCCCTGACGTATTTCCAGAGGAGTTGCCAGGCATGCCACCAGATAGAGACATTGAGTTTTTGATTGAGCTTTTGCCAGGCACAGGGCCAATATATAAGAGACTGTACAGGATGCCCGCTAAGGATTTGGAGGAAATTAAGAAGCAGATTAAGGAGTTACTGGATAAAGGATATATTCGCCCAAGTTCGTCACCTTGGGGATCATCACTACTTCTAGTGGAGAAGAAAGATGGATCGTTAAGGATGGTTGTTGATTATCGTGGTTTGAATGAAGTAACCATCAAGAACAAGTACCCACTGCCGATGATCAATGATTTGTTTGACCGACTACAAGGAGCTAAAGTATTTTCCAAGATTGATTTGCGATCAGGATACCACCAGTTGAAGATTTGAGAGCAGGATATACCCAAGACAGCTTTTACCACAAGGTATGGGCTATATGAGTACACCGTTATGTCATTTGGTCTGACTAACGCACCTGCCTATTTTATGAACATGATGAACAAAGTGTTTATGGAGTTTTTGGATAAGTTCGTCGTAGTGTTCATTGATGATATTCTGGTCTATTCGAAGAATGAAGAAGAGCATAAGAAGCATTTGCGTTTGGTACTTGGAAAGCTCAGAGAACATCAGTTATATGCCAAGTTCAGCAAGTGCGAGTTTTGGTTAAAGGAAGTTGGATTCCTTGGACATGTTATTTCCGAAGAAGGAATAGCAGTTGATCCCACCAAGGTTAACACTGTGACAAATTGGGAAGCACCCACGACAGTTGGAGAAATCCGGAGTTTTCTTGGACTTGCAGGATACTACCGGAGATTCATTGAGAATTTCTCGAAGATTGCAAAGCCTATGACGGAGTTGTTGAAGAAAGACACCAAATTCAATTGGACTGAGGAATGTGAGGCTAGTTTTCAGGAGTTGAAGAAACGTTTGGTTACATCACCAGTATTGATTCTGCCAGATCAACGCAAGGATTATGAAGTATATTGCAACGCTTCTCGTCGAGGACTTGGAGCAGTGCTAATGCAGGAGGGAAGAGTTGTTTCATATGCCTCACGACAACTTAAACCCCATGAGTTGAATTATGCTACACATGATTTGGAGCTAGCAGCCGTAGTGCATGCGTTGAAGACATGGAGACATTTTCTCATCGGAAACCATTGTGAGGTGTACACGGATCACAAGAGTTTGAAGTACATTTTCACGCAGAAGGAGTTGAATCTCAGGCAAAGGAGATGGTTGGAGCTCATTAAGTATTATGATATGAGATTGCATTACCACCCAGGGAAGGCTAACGTAGTAGCTGATGCATTGAGCCGCAAGAGCCATGTCAACGCACTCATGACTGGAGAGTTACCCAAGGAGTTAGCAGAGGATCTTTGCGAACTATGTTTGGAAATAGTTCCGAGAGGCTATGTAGCAGCATTGGAGATTCAGTCTACTTTGATGGATAAGATCAGAGAAGCTCAGAAGACAGACAAGGAGATTGCTGAGATAAAGGAAAGGTTGAGTAAAGGAAAAGCCAAGGGATTTCGTGAGGATGAGCACGATATCGTATGGTTTGAGGACCGCGTTTATGCGCCCAATGATCCGGAGATTAGGAAGTTGATTTTGCAAGAGGCCCATGATTCACCATATTCGGTTCACCCAGGAAATACCAAGATGTATCTGGATTTGAAGGATAGTTTCTGGTGGACCGGAATGAAGAAGGTTATTGCAGAGTATGTAGCAGTTTGTGATGTATGTCAGAGAGTGAAGGCAGAGCATCAGAAGCCAGCAGGATTGCTACAACCATTGCCGATACCCAAATGGAAGTGGGATAAGCTAGGCATGGATTTTATCACGGGATTGCCCAGGACTCGTTCAGGCTATGACTCGATATGGGTTGTAGTCGATCGTTTGACGAAGGTAGCTCATTTCATCCCAGTAAAGACCACTTATACCAGTGCTAAGTTGGCAAAGATATACATGACCATGATCGTATGTCTGCATGGAGTTCCGAGGACCATTGTATCAGATAGAGGAACCCAGTTTACTTAAAAGTTTTGGAATCAGTTGCACGAAACTTTGGGTACCAGGCTAGAGTTCAGTACCGCTTTTCATCCACAGACAGACGGATAGACCGAGAGAGTCAATCAGATTTTGGAGGACATGCTGAGAGCTTGTGCGCTAGATTATGGATCCAGTTGGGACGACAATTTGCCATATGCAGAGTTTTCTTACAACAATAGCTACCAATCAAGTTTGAAGATGGCCCCTTTTGAAGCTCTGTACGGAAGGAGGTGCAGGACACCGTTGTTGTGGGACGAAGTTGGAGACCCTCAGTTGTTTGGACCAGATTTGATTAAAGAGTCTGAACAGAAGGTGAAGTTGATTCACGATAGGCTCAAGGTAGCCCAGTCCAGGCAGAAGAGTTATGCGGATTCTAAACGCAAGGAGACAGTTTACGAAGTCGGAGACAGAGTTTATCTTCGAGTATCACCACTTCGAGGAGTGAAGCGCTTTGGAGTTAAGGGAAAGTTAGCGCCACGTTTTGTAGGACCATACAAAGTTTTGGAGCGTATGGGAGAAGTTGCTTACAAGTTGGAATTGCCCGAAGAATTGTCGGGAGTTCACGATGTGTTCCACGTATCCCAGTTGAAGAAGTGCCATGCGGAGATGGCTAAGATACCACTGAAAGATACAGTGCCCCTGGAAGCGATTCAGTTGGATAGTAATTTGACCTACGAGGAGAAACCAGTTAAGATTCTCAAATATGCCAGCCGAGTCACCCGCAGCAAGGTTATCAAGTTTTGCAAAGTTCTGTGGAGTCACCATACCGAGGATGAAGCCACCTGGGAGCGAGAGGAAGATCTACGGAAGGACCACTCTCACCTATTTTCTAGCCAACCCGAATCTCGAGGGCGAGATTCATCTTAAGGGGGGTAGGTTTGTAACATCCCAAATTTTCAATTTGGAATGTTATACATTAGATCATCATGCATAACATATTTTATTGCATTTTGTTTTGCGATCCTAGAAATTCTATGCAACTCGACGACCCACGGAGAGAGTCACGGATTTCGTTATTTTCATATTTTGGGTTTTCTCAAATTTTGAAAATAGGATCATTTGTTTTAATTATTTTTCTCTCCGAAAATATTTCATATAAAAATATGTTCGAGGGGATAAAATGACTTCTCCACAAATAATGAAATATTGGAGGAAAAATATTAAAAACAAATATTTGATTTTATTTGGATTTTATTTGATTATTATTTGAATTAGGAAAAATACGCGTTTTTCAAAATTGCATTTAGGCCCCAAATAAATGTTCATCTTGTCCGGCTTGATTTTAGAAGTAGGGAAAAATTTATTTTGGGATTTTTGGAGTCGGTTTAGTATTTCTTTTATTTGTTTTTCTCCGTGAAATTATAAAAAAAAACGCGAACCGACCTTGGGCCGTATTCGGCCAGGACTCCGCCCGGCTAGGCCTTTATAAGGCGCGCCCCCGAGGCCCCGTCAGCCCAAGTCGCCACCGCCGCCGCCGAAAAACCCTAACCCTAGCCCGATCCGCCGCCGCCGCCGCCCGCCGTCCCGGCGCCCGACGCCGGAGCCCCGCCGTCGACCCCGCCGCCCCGCTGGAGCCGCCCGTCGCCCCGCCGAGGTTGACCACCGCCCCGCCGCCGGCGGTTTTCCTCGAGAAAACCGTTCGGTTTTCCGTCCGGTTTTTCGTTCGTTTTTTTTTAAAACCTAGATCTGTTTTTTTGGTTTAGTTTATTTAGCGAACACTCGTTCGTTCGTTCGTTTTAACGAACGGTTTTCGTTTTTTTTTGCAGACAGTGAACGTTCGTTCGTTAGCCTGTTCGTCCGTTTTCTTTTTCTCGGATTTTCCGCGATTATTTCTGATCGTGATTTCCGATCTGTTTTTCGTTCTAGTATAACTTTTCGCTCGTTTATCGGAATCAGGCGATTCAAGCGCTTAGAGTTTCGTCTCGAAACCCTCTTTCCGTTTAACCAACTCAAACAAGTTTTTGCTACTGTAAAATTTGATTTAGGTCCATATTAATAAACGAAGATTGTTTCTTTCGCTGTTTGACTTTCGTTGCTTCGTTTGATTTGATTCTTTTTGCAAACCGGAGTTCTTAAGTTGAACTTTCTGGTTAGATCTTTTATTTGAGTTTTACGTATGCATTAGATGAGTGCTTATTGTATGCTTGTTTGTTTGCGATAGAGTACCCGGAGTGCGCAGCGTGCAACTTCGAATCTCTAGGTTTCACGGATCATCAACAAGGCAAGTAACACTTTGATCATACCTCTTTTCATACCCAGTTTTATTGCATTAGATCAATCCTCAAACAATTGCATGATTAGGATCTAATTAAATTGTGGGTATCGGGAAGTAGATGAGGTAGTACCTATTACCTGTTTTATTATCAACCTTTGGGAGTTACTTCTACGTTTGCTTATTGCTATGCTATGCTAGTAGACGTGGATTGGGTGAGTGTATCCATGACAGATGTGAGATTGTTAATTAATGGTTTACTTAAGGTGGCAACTTAAACACACATCTGGGTGGATTGAGGCACCTAGGTATTCCAGTGATTGCCTGATTTTTTATGGACCGCTACCCAGGCTCAAAGGGATCATGAGATTATTCATGCTAGAAACTTCCGTGTGCAGCCACATGCTATTATGGGCTCTAGCATAGTTGATTAAGTCGTGTGAACTCTTACAGTGGTAGACTAGCAGATGTAGGGGAAAGTAGGTGTAACTGTCTACCCATCGTAAGGTGCCAACGCTTCTGAAAGACTGTGTCTCGGTCATCCGTTTCTCAAACACCATGTAGTGCGAGAAATCCAACGGAGGAGATCGAGTCTTGTGGGGAAAAGTGCACAAACCTCTGCAGAGTGTACAATCTAATCATGGTTAGCCGTGTCCCCGGTTATGGACATCTTGAGTATCTAGTTCTTGGATTATCATGTGAATCTCATCATCTTATACTTAACTAATTTTGTTGGGTTGTTAATGATTACTTTTAATTGGGATTGAGAGGGGGTTTACCTTCTCAATATTTTTCAACCAACTTTGTAGTTAAATAAAAATATATTCCTTTGCAGTAGGGAAAAATTGGCTTTTCGCAAAACTGTAACCATAGAGCTTTCCACCAGCCAAACATGCATGTAGTGATAGCATTATTCTGTTCATTACTCTCTATGTGTTACATTGCCAGCATATTCCATGTGCTGACCCGTTTTCGGGCTGCAACGTATCATGTTGCAGACTTTTTAGGCGACGAGTAAGGAGCCTTAGGTCGTGGTCTTATACTCAGTGATGCCGTTGGAGTTGATGGACTCACTTTATCTTCCAAGCCTTCCGCTGTTATCGTAATTAGATGGCCTTAAGCCATATTTATTGTATTAAGTTCTCTCTTGAGACTATTCGATGTAATAAGTGTGTGATTGCTACTCTGTTATAAATCCTTCAAGTACTGTGCGTCTCAGCATTACCGATCCAGGGATGACACTGATGCACAGAGACTAGACTGTCTGAGGTCTGGTCGCTACATGAATTTGAATTTAAATAAAACAAACTGAGGGGGGGACATCGAAGGCGTAATGCCTCGGGGCGCCACCACTAGTACCGCTTCACGCGCGTACAGAGTGGCTGACTAGCGGGCCCCGCTAGTCAGGTGAGCGGGAGAGGGAGGAGGAAACAGAGGGGGTCGCGGCCTCGCCGAAGCTCTTGCCAGCGACGAGGGCTCCTTAGCAAAAATGAAAGGGAGGGATCAAGAGAGGGGATGGAGGCGCACCTGTTCGTACCCGTAGCGTGGCTAGGGGTGGTCGGACGGCGTCGGAATCGACCTCGCAAGCGGAGACAGAGAGCGGTGGTCGCCGGAGACAAGGACGATGACGAACAGAGGCAACTCCAGGGGCTCCAAAAGGTTGGAACGGCTTCACCGAAGAGTGGCGGGGGCTCCGGAAGGGTCGCCCAGGCCTGGGAGGGGCTGGAGCTACTGCAACGACCCGAGGGGATCGCCGGCGAGCTCGAGCTCGGAGACGGCGGCCCGCTGCCTGCCCGGCCGGGCTACGGCTATCTACGAGTTTGTGGAGTGTGTGGGAGTGGTGGATGGTGCTCGAGGAGGCTGGGGGTGGCTCCATTTATAGACGAGCCGAGAGGGGGGTTCGGGGCTCCGCCGTTGACACCTGGACACGGCGCCCGACGACGAGCGGCGCCGGTGAGAGGGGGAGAAGGCGACGCAATTCACGCGGGGACTGTGGGCGAACGGAGACGAGCACAGGATCGAGAGGAAGGCGACGAGCACAGTGCGCACCGCATCGTTACGTTGGCCGGACCGCCCCCGTGCTCGCTGCGATGAGCTCCGGCGTCGGCGAGTGCCAAGGGGAGTTAATGGAGTTGAGACGAAGATGGTGGCGAAGTTTGGCGCGCTACGGCAGTCGGGGAAGCGAGCACGCGCGAAACAGAGCGCTCGGCGGCACTCAGAGCGCGTCGACACGCATGCCAGCACCCCTGGACGAACGCGGTCACCACGTGGACTATGACATCAGGTCGACCAACGTCCAAAGATCATGTCTGGCTTGTTGTTCGTGGTAGATTGAGAGGTTACCACGCTTTGGTTTGGTTCCAGGTGCAGTAGAAAAGATTCCACACGCTTGGTAAGTTTTTGATCAGTAACTTTGAGAGGTTACTGAGGTCAAATGGCTGGGAGTTGGAGGTTGTGCTTTGGAGGCTAGCAATCATCTACTAAGGTGATGATGCACAAGAAAAATCAGGCACAATGGAGCAAGTAAAATGGTAGTTGCTGTAGAAACCACCATTTCTGTCCAGAACAGAAAATAATTTCTGTTGCAAAAATATTTCAAAAAGTGGTGCAATATTTTTGCTCAGGAAGGTGCCCTAGGGTTCAAAGAATATTTGTGAATTTTGCCAGATTTTTGTGGGCAAGAAAAATTGGGGTTTCTTTGGAGCACATTGAACTAGCTAGGGTTTTGGAGAGGAAAATGAATATTTTTCATTAAAGAAAAATATTCCAAATATTATTTTGGGTAGAACCAGAGAGGGAATGATGGTTAGGGAGGGAAATGATGCACTTGGGTGAAAGCCAAGGGTACCCAAGTGTTTAAGTCCATATGAAAAGATTCAAAAACTCCAAATTTCAAAATCAATTCAAATGAAAAATCAGGCAAATAAAGGAGGGCAAAAACCAGGCTGTCACATCAACCCCCGCTTCAATTGGCAGTTCCTCTTCTCTGCATACCCTGCTTAAGTGTCCACCATCTTCATCGTCCCCGACAGGCTATGCTACACATTGGTACACACTCTGCAGCCATGTCGAGGGATAGCAAGGACGACAGTTCGGCCAACAGTTTGGCGCTCGATGATAGGTCAACATCGAATCATCCCGCTCGTCTTCCATGAGTCTAGCGCCGAGCCCAGACCTCGATTATATCCGGTTCATGGAAGGGACGCCGCCTGCAGAGTCGTCAGCCGACAACCAGACGGATGAGGAGCTGTCAGAGGACGAAGAAGAGGACGATGATGATGATGAGGAGGAATGGTCGAACGAGGAGGAGGAGGACGAAAGCAGCGACGATGACGACGGCGACGGTGATGAAAAGCCAACGGTCAGCGGCAAGAAGCGTCCTCGCCAAGACGATGTCGTGGGGCCATCCAACAAGAACAACAAGAAGAAGAAGGACTAAATTAAGCAGACTATATATATCTCTGTTTATCCTGTCAATCTCATCGCAGACGGTTAGTAATATGTATTCGACAGAGATCTTCTACATTATCGCCAACAGGTTGGTTTGTTGAACCGTGTGCCCTGACGAGCACACAATTCACAAAAAAGACCATATGGGATGTCTATAATGATCGCACACAATTCTGATTACCGACCTGTTTGCCGGGTATCACACACATCTTGTTACGCCGAATCGTTTGTGTTCACCTCAGTCATTGCAAACGGTTCATCGGAGTGAACCGTATGCCGTATATCACACACACCTTGATCTGGGTGCCCGTTTCTGTTGTTCTGTCTCATCGCAAACAGTTCGTACAGATCAACCGTATGCCCCTCATCGCACACGCAACTATAATCTGAACCGTATTTGATGTATCATTCATCGCAAACGTTTTGCATCATTTCTGACGGTTTTCATACAGCACTGTTTGTGATTATTGCATCGCACACAGTTTCTCAAAGGGTCTCTGATCGTAGTGTCACGTTAGTAGCATCCTGTAGTAGTGAAGCCGGTGACGATGGAGATCATGACGGTGCTTTGGAGATGGAGATCAAAAGCACAAGATGATGATGGCCATATCATGTCACATATTTTGATTGCATGTGATGTTTATCTTTTATGCATCTTATTTTGCTTAGTATGGCGGTAGCATTATAAGATGACCCCTTAACTAAAATTTCAAGGTATAAGTGTTCTCCCTGAGTATGCACCATTGCTACAGTTCTTCGTTTCGAGACACCACGTGATGATCGGGTGTGATAAGACTCTACGTTCACATACAACGGGTGCAAGACAGTTTTGCACATGCAGAATACTCGGGTTAAACTTGACGAGCCTAGCATGTACAGACATGGCCTCGGAATACTGGAGACCGATAGGTCGAACGTGAATCATATAGTAGATATGATCAACATAGAGATGTTCACCATTGATGACTACTCCATCTCACGTGATGATCGGACATGGTTTAGTTGATTTGGATCACGTATCATTTAGATGACTTGAGGGATGTCTATCTAAGTGGGAGTTCTTAAGTAATTTGATTAATTGAACTTAATTTATCATGAACTTAGTCCTGATAGTATTTGCATATCTATGTTGTAGATCAATAGCTCGCGTTGTAGCTCCCCTATGTTTTTTGATATGTTCCTAGAGAAAACTAAGTTGAAAGATGATAGTAGCATTGATGCAGACTGGGTTCATGATCTGAGGATTATCCTCATTGCTGCACAGAAGAATTATGTCCTTCATGCACAGCTAGGTGACAGGCCTATTGCAGGAGTAGATGCAGACGTTATGAATGTTTGGCAAGCTCGATGTGATGACTACTTGATAGTTTAGTGCATCATGCTTTACGGCTTAGAACCAGGACTTCCAACACATTTTGAACGCCACGGAGCATATGAGATGTTCCAAGAGTTAAAATTGGTATTTCAGACTCATGCCCATGTCGAGAGGTATGAGACCTCTGACAAGTACTTTTCCCTACAATATGGAGGAGAATAGCTCAACCAGTGAGCATGTGCTCAGAATGTCTGGGTACTACAATCACTTAAATTAAGTCAGAGTTAATCTTCCAAATAAGATAGTGATTGACAGAGTTCTCTAGTCACTATCACCAAGCTACTAGAACTTCGTGATGAACTATAATATGCAAGGGATAACGGAAAAGATTCCCGAGCTCTTCGCGATGCTGAAATCGGTGAAGGTAGAAATCAAGAAAGAGCATCAAGTGTTGATGGTTAACAATACCACTAGTTTCAAGAAAAAGGGCAAAGGAAAAGAAAGGGAACTTCAAGAAGAATGACAAGCAAGTTTCCACTCCCATGAAGAAGCCCAAAGCTAGACCTAAGCCTAAAACTGAGTGCTTCTACTGCAAAGGGAATGGTCACTGGAAGCGGAACTACCCCAGATACTTGGCGGATAAGAAGGATGGCAAAGTGAACAAAGGTATATTTGATAATGTGTTATTGATGTGTACTTTACTAGTGTTTGTAGCAGCCCCTCAGTATTTGATACTGGTTCAGTTGCTAAGAGTAGTAACTCGAAACAGGAGTTGCAAAATAAACAGAAACTAGTTAAGACGAGGTGGCGATGTGTGTTGGAAGTAATTCCAAGGTTGATACGATCACCATCGTACATTCCCTCTACCTTCGGGATTAGTGTTGAACCTAAATAAATGTTATTTGGTGTTTGCGTTGAGCATGAATATGATTAGATCATGTTTATTGCAATACGGTTATTCATTTAAGTTAGAGAATAATTGTTATTCTGTTTATATGAATAAAACCTTCTATGGTCATACACCCAATGTGAATAGTTTATTGAATCTCGATTGTAGTGATACACATATTCACAATATTGATGCCAAAAGATGCAAAGTTGATAATGATAGTGCAACATATTTATGGCACTGCCATTTAGGTCATATTGGTGTAAAGCGCATGAAGAAACTCCATGCAGGTGGACTTTTGGAATCACTTGATTATGAATCATTTTATACTTGGGAGCCATGCCTCATGGGCAAGATGACTAAAACTCCGTTCTCCGGAACAATGGAGCGAGCTAATGACTTATTGGAAATAATACATACCGATGTATGCGGTCTGATGAATGTTGAGACACGCGGCGGGTATCGTTATTTTCTGACCTTCACAGATGATTTGAGTAGATATGGGTATATCTACTTAATGAAACACAAGTCTGAAACATTTTAAAAGTTCAAAGAATTTCAGAGTGAAGTGGAGAATCATCGTAACAAGAAAATAAAGTTTCTACGATCTGATCGCAGAGGCGAATATTTGAGTCACGATCTTGGCCTTCATTTAAAAAAGTGTGGAATAGTTTCACAACTCACGCCACCTGGAACACCACAGCGTAGTGGTGTGTCCGAACGTCGTAACCGTACTTTATTAGATATGGTGCGATCTATGATGTCTCTTACCAATTTACCACTATCCTTTTGGGGTTATGCATTAGAGACAACTGCATGCATGTTAAATAGGGCACCGTCTAAATCCGTTGAGACGACACCGTATGAACTGTGGTTGGCAAGAAACCTAAGATGTCATTTCTTAAAGTTTGGGGTTGCGACAATTATGTCAAAAGGCTTCAGCCTGATAAGCTCGAACCCAAATCAGAGAAGTGCATCTTCATAGGATACCCTAAGGAAACAATTGGGTACACCTTCTACCACAGATCCGAAGGCAGGATCTTTGTTGCCGAGAATGGAACCTTTCTAGAGAAGGAGTTTCTCTCGAAAGAAGTGAGTGAGAGGAAAGTAGAACTTGATGAGGTAATTGTACCTTCTCTCGAATTGGAAAGTAGCACATCAGTGAAATCCGTTCCCGTGATGCCTACACCAACTAGACAGGAAGCTAATGATGATGATCATGAATCTTCGGATCAAGTTACTACTGGACCTCGTAGGTCGAACAGAGCATGTTCCGCACCAGAGTGGTACGGTAATTAAGTTATGGAAGTCATGTTACTAGACCATGACGAACCTACAAACTATGAAGAAGCTATGATGAGCCCAGATTTCGATAAATGGCTTGAGGCCATGAAATCGGAGATAGGATCCATGTATGAGAACAAAGTGTGGACTTTGGTGGACTTGCCCGATGATCGGCAAGCCATTGAAAATAAATGGATCTTCAAGAGGAAGACAAGCACTGATGGTAGTGTTACTATCTACAAAGCTCGACTTGTCGCAAAAGGTTTTCGACAAGTTCAAGGTGTTGACTACGATGAGTTTTTCTCACTCGTAGCGATGCTTAAGTCGATCCGAATCATGTTAGCAATTGCCGCATTTGATGAAATCTGGCAAATGGATGTCAAAACTACATTCCTTAATGGATTTCTTAAAGAAGAGTTGTATACGATGCAACCAATAGGTTTTGTCGATCCTAAAGGTGCTAACAAAGTCTGCAAACTCCAGTGATCCATCTATGGGCTGGTGCAAGCATCTTGGAGTTGGAATATACGCTTTGATAAGGTGATCAAAGCATATGGTTTTATACAGACTTATGGTGAAGCCTGTATTTACACGAAAGTGAGTGGGAGCTCTGTAGCATTTCTGATATTATATGTGGATGACATATTGTTGATTGGAAATGATGTAGAATTTCTGGATAGCATAAAAGGATACTTGAAATATATTCCTGAATTTGTTGATGCTATACTGATAGCTTTGAGCGACCCCAAACTGGTTATTCATGAGCAAGCAAGTGAAGCCATGCGTGCTCTTGCACATTCCAACATGGAGGCGGTGGCAAACTATGCAATGAAGAAGGCGAAACTGGAGGGAATTGATCTGATCAGCCACCTTCCGGATGAGACGCTCGGCATCATCATCTCCTTCCTTCGCACTGATGATGATGTGTGTACTTCTGCCATCTCTCGCCGCTGGCTTTACCCGTGGTGCCCCGCTCTTCTCAACCTTGACACTGCCCATATTCGTGGGTGTTGTCCCGGGAGAATTGAGGTTGTAACCCAGATCCTTTTAGTACACCAGGGCCCCATCCTTCGCCTCCACCTCCACAGTCTCTACTCTGCTGACCTTGATGGCTAGTTCAGGTCCCCAGCCCTTGCTAATCTTCAGGAGCTCGATATCTGGGTTCCTAAATTCGATGACCCGTTGCCACTCTCGGTGCTCTGCTTCACACTGACCCTTCATGTGGCCTGCATTGCCCACTGCAGCTTCTTTCAGGATGAGGCCCCCGTATTTAATTTCCCACAACTACAAACACTCGTTCCGGGCTCCCTTTATGTATACGATGACACTCTCCGCAACATTCTCTTTGGCTGCCCTGTCCTCGAGAACTTGCTTATTGACAATTGTTGTGGCTTCAGCCGCTTGGTGATCAACTCGCTGACACTTAGCAACGTAGTTGTCTATGATGATCTCTATATGGAGGAAATAGTTATCGAGGATGCCCCTTGCCTGGAAAGATTCGTCAGATCAAATTTATATCATACAACACCAGTCATACGGGTAATTAGTGCACCAAAACTGGAGATATTGGGGTCACTGACAGATAACTTTGATCAACTCAAGCTTGGAACCACAAATTCACACGTAGCTGCTACCGGCTATCTCAAATTTGACATTCTGTGCTGCATGTACTATTTTATTAATGACTTTTCTATCAGCAGGAAATGGTTGCTGGCAACTTGAGAATGTTGATGCATAGTGTGAAGGTCTTACATATCATGTCTAGTGGCCCTAATCTTGATATGGTTGTTGTCTTCCTCAAAGTCTTTACTTGCTTGGAGAAGCTATACATCATGGTGAGTTGATCAATCTATTCTCCAGTAGTGTTAAAATCTTTTTGACTTTTATATTTTATCCAATCAGTCATTGTTTTACTTGCCATTGCCAGGTAGAAACAATTATGTTCTGGCTTGGTAATAACTATTTCTGAATTTTTTATTCTCTTTTTAGTCATCTCTGCAGATGGATATGCAAAATGTGCATCATCATGAGCCAACAGATCTGATTGAGTCTCTTGACCATATCAGATATGTAGAGTTGAAGTGTTACACGGGCAAGAAGCCAGATGTTCAGTTTGCCAAGTTCTTTGTTCTGAATGCTAAGGTGCTTGAGTTGATGAAATTTGTTGTCGAAGGCAAATGCACTCAGAAAATGGAGAACTAATCAATACAAGTGCCTACAGTTTGATAGTAGAGCTTCTCGAAATGCTCTGTTTGATTTTAGATCTTACTCTGGTAGTGCACATCCTATCGGATGTATCCAAAGGTGTGATAACCATAATGATCATGTTCTGCCCATGGTTGATCCCTTTGATAGCTTTTCTTGTAGAGACTGTAGAGAAGCCTGACCAGGTTGATGCCCTTACGAGGGTTTCCTTTTCCTGGTTTCTCTGTGCAAACATTGCAACATGTCTTGATATGAATGTTTTCGAAGACCTCAACACCTGTTCATGACTAATGCTAAATGTTTTTGGGTCAATATTTGATGTGCAATCAAAATATATTAGCCAATTTGGCATCTTTAACTCTATTGCCTTTTTGCTAAAGTAGTTGGCAACTATGCTTCCTACTTGTATGACGTTGTGTTACGAAAGACACAAAATGGTTGGTTGGAGGATGCCTTTTTGTGAATGTGCATATGCAAGGCGTTGCGACTCTTCTTATCAACTTCTAGAACATGTAAATACTCTTGTTTGATTTTAGAGTGTTCTATGTGGAATTACCTCAAAATGATTGCGAAGAATCCAATTCTCCTAGCTTTTAGCTTCCATAGATTGTTCATGATTTTTTATTATTATACAACCTATACATACTTATCAATTCAGTATGAACATATCAATGCTATGCCAACAACCAATTGCTATCCAACTCTCTAAAACAATATCAGTGAAGCATAGAGAGCTTAGTTCTTTTCTACTCCCTCCGTTCCTAAATATAAGTCCTTTTTAGAGATTTCAATATGGACTACATACGAATGTATATAAACATATTTTAGAGTGTAGATTCACTCATTTTGTTCTGTATGTAGTTAGCATTGGAATCTCTAAAAAGACTTATATTTAAGAACGGAGGAAGGAACACATGCTCCAAAAGATATAAGTGTGGCAATATAGGAATTCTTTAAATCTATGACCATGAATAAGCTCTCTCAAATCATAGTGGTAAGATATGATGATTGCAATGATCAACAAGCAAAATAAATAGATGTTCCAAGAATAACACATAATATGTGAATGAACAAAAACATAGGACCAACCAAGATAAATTGATGATTGTTGAGGAAGAAGAGGGTGCCTTGGACATCCCCAAGCTTAGAAGCTTGAGATCTCTTGAAATGTTTCTTGGGCGTGCCTTGCGCATCTTCAAGCTTGGACGCTTGCATATTATTGATCTTCTCATATCATTGTCTCCTTGTCTTAAAAACTTCATCCACATGAAACTTACACACAACTCAAGAGGTAAGTTAGTATAAATAGCATTTGATTCTAATCATGCATCACTGCGAACTGCTTTTAAAGTTGCAATTCATAATTATCTACTGTATGCTAACACAATTTTGAAATTCCTACACCCCTATAAAAACAATAAACATAAGCAATTAAAGACAACTACAACAATAGTCTGTCTAAGAGAGTGGTGTGAAAAGATATGAATACAATCAATTACAATCAGATAGATGCCATAAACTAAATTCAGATAGTGCGGGCATCTCTGCTTGGAAGGGTCAAGACTTCTGAAATGTAGTAGACATGTCGCTGGGTCTTGAAGACTTTGCCTTGTTCCCCACACTCCAAAGTGATGACGGTGCTAACCACTTGGCTCGTGGCTGCAATGTACAAGAGCAAAGGCTCTCGGCTACCCGAAGCAGCAACCACCAGTTGGGTGGAGAGCAAGGTTTTGAGTTCGTGGAATGCAACCTGCACTTCAGTCGTCCACTCGAATTCATCTAATTTCTTCATGAGTCGGTAAAGCGGCAAGGCTTTTCAACGAGTCATGAAATGAATATGCTCAGGGCTGCCAGACAACCCATGAGTCTCTACACGTCATGAAGACGCTCTGGTTGCTTCATTCGTACTATCACGCTGATCTTTCGGGGTTATCATCGATCCCACGTCCGGAAACGAGAAAACTGAGTAACTTGTCGGCTAGACCCTGCTACTTCTTGAGCTTGCGTGGGTTTTTCCCTTGAAGAGGAAAAGGTGATGCAACACAGTAGAGATAAGTATTTCCCTCAGTTAAGAACCAAGGTATCAATCCAGTAGGAGAAACGCGCAAGTCCCCAATAGATGCACCTACACAAACAATCAGACACTTGCACCCAACGCGATAAAGGGGTTGTCAATCCCTTCACGGTCACTTGCAAAGGTGAGATCTGATAGAGATAGATAAAACTAAACAAAAGATAACTAAATATTTTTGGGTTTTTTGGTTTATAGATCTGAAAATAAAAGATTGCAAAATAGTAGATCGGAAACAAATGTGATGGAAAATAGACCCGGGGGCCATAGGTTTCACTAGAGGCTTCTCTATTGAAGGCAAATAATACGGTGGGTGAATACATTACTGTCGAGCAATTGATAGAAAAGCGCAAAGCTATGATGATATCCAAGGCAATGATTATATATGCATATAGGCATCACGTCTGTGTCAAGTAGACCGACTCCTGCCTGCATCTACTACTATTACTCCACACATCGACTGCTATCCAGCATGCATCTAGAGTATTAAGTTCATAAAGAACGGAGTAACGCCTTAAGTAAGATGACATGATGTAGAGGAATAAGCTCAAGCAATATGATGAAAACCCCATATTTTTATCCTCGATGGCAACAATTCAATACGTTTCTCGCTACCCCTACTTTGTCACTGGGTGAAATCACGCAAGATTGAACCCAAAGCTAAGCACCTCTCCCATTGCAAGAAAAACCAATCTAGTTGGCCAAACCAAACCGGAAATTCGAAGAGAAATACAAAGATATCAATTCATGCATACAAGAATTCAGAGAAGATTCAAATAATATTCATACATAAGCTGACCATAAATCCACAATTCATCGGATCTCGACAAAAACACCGCAAAAGAAGATTACATCGGATAGATTTCCAAGAACATCAAGGAGAACATGGTATTGAGAATCAAAGAGAGAGAAGAAGCCATCTAGCTACTAGCTATGGACCCGTAGGTCTGAGGTAAACTACTCACACTTCATCGGAAGGGCAATAGGGTTTATGTAGATGCCCTCTGTGATCGAATCCCCCTCCGGCAGATCGCCGGAAAAGGCCCCAAGATGGGATCTCACGGGAATAGAAGGTTGCGGCGGAGGAAAAGTATTTTTTTGCTCCCGCTCAGGGTTCTGGAATATATGTGAATATATAGGACGAAGAGGTAGGTCAGGGGATCCCCGGGGGGGCCACAAGGTAGGGGGCGCCCCTCCTAGGGCGCACCCTCCACCCTTGCCGCCGCCTCGTGGCTCTTCTGGCTTGGACTCCAAGCCCTCGGGGTGTCTTCTGGTCCAAGAAAAATCATCTTAAAGTTTTATTCCGTTTGGACTCCGTTTGATATTCCTTTTCTGCGAAACTCAAAAACAAGGAAAAAACAGAAACTGGCACTGGGCTCTAGGTTAATATGTTAGTCCAAAAATAATTTAAAATAGCATAATAATGCATATAAAACATCCAAAACAGATAATATAATATCATGGAACAATAAAAAATTATAGATACATTGTAGACGTATCAAGCATCCCCAAGCTTAATTCCTACTCGTCCTCAAGTAGGTAAATGATAAAAACAGAATTTTTGATGTGGAATGCTACCTAACATATTTATCCATGTAATTTTCTTCATTGTGTCATGAATATTTAGATCCATAAGATTCAAAACAAAAGTTTAATATTGACATAAAAAAATAATACTTCAAGCATACTAATAAAGCAACCATGTCTTCTCAAAATAACATGGCCAAAGAAAGTTATCCCTACAAAATCATATAGTCTGGCTATGCTCCATCTTCATCACACAAAGTATTAAATCATGCACAACCCCGATGACAAGCCAAGCAATTGTTTCATACTTTTGATGTTCTAAAACTTTTTCAACTTTCACGCAATACATGTGCGTGAGCCATGGATATAGCACTATAGGTGGAATAGAATATGGTGGTTGTGGAGAAGACAAAAACAAGGAGATAGTCTCACATCAACTAGGCGCATCAACGGGCTATGGATATGCCCATCAATAAATATCAATGTGAGTAAGTAGGGATTGCCATGCAACAGATGCGCTAGAGCTATAAGTTTATGAAAGCTCAAAAAGAAACTAAGTGGGTGTGCATCCAACTCACTTGCTCATGAAGACCTAGGGAAATTTGAGGAAGCCCATCATTGGAATATACAAGCCAAGTTCTATAATGAAAAATTCGCACTAGTATATGAAAGTGACAACATAGGAGACTCTCTATCATGAAGATCATGGTGCTACTTTGAAGCACAAGTGTGGAAAAAGGATAGTAACATTGCCCCTTCTCTATTTTCTCTCATTTTTTCTTTTTTTCTCCTAGTCCGGAGACTCATCCCAACTTGTGAGGGAATCATAGCTTCCATCATCCTTTCCTCACATGGGACAATGCTCTAATAATGATGATCATCACACTTTTATTTACTTACAACTCAAGAATTAGAACAAAATATGACTCTATATGAATGCCTCCGGCGGTGTACCGGGATGTGCAATGACATAGCGTAGCAAATGACATCAAAAAAGGGACAAGCCATGTAAACATCATGCTACCTATCTTACGATCATGCAAAGCAATATGACAATGATGAAGCATGTCATAATAAAATGGAACAGTGGAAGTTGCATGGCAATATATCTCGGAATGGCTATGGAAATGCCATAATAGGTAGGTATGGTGGCTGTTTTGAGGAAGGTATATGGTGGGTGTATGGCACCGACGAAAGTTGCGTGGTACTAGAGAGGCTAGCAATGGTGGAAGGGTGAGAGTGCGTATAATCCATGGACTCAACATTAGTCATAAAGAACTCACATACTTATTGCACAAATCTATTAGTCATTGAAACAAAGTACTAAGCGCATGCTCCTAGGGGGATAGATTGGTAGGAAAAGACCATCGCTCGTCCCCGACCGCCACTCATAAGGAAGACAATCAATAAATAAATCATGCTCCGACTTCATCACATAACGGTTCACCATACGTGCATGCTACGGGAATCACAAACTGATGTCTACTACGCAACCTTCTTCTTGTAGATGTTGTTGGGCCTCCAAGTGCAGAGGTTTGTAGGACAGTAGCAAATTTCCCTCAAGTGGATGACCTAAGGTTAATCAATCCGTGGGAGGCGTAGGTTGAAGATGGTCTCTCTCAAACAACCCTGCAACCAAATAACAAAGAGTCTCTTGTGTCCCCAACACACCCAATACAATGGTAATTGTATAGGTGCACTAGTTCAGCGAAGAGATGGTGATACAAGTGCAATATGGATGGTAGATATAGGTTTTTGTAATCTGAAAATATAAAAACGGCAAGGTCACTAATGATAAAAGTGAGCGTAAACGGTATTGCAATGCTAGGAAACAAGGCCTAGGGTTCATACTTTCACTAGTGCAAGTTCTCTCAACAATAATAACATAATTGGATCATATAACTATCCCTCAACATGCAACAAAGAGTCACTCCAAAGTCACTAATAGCGGAGAACAAACGAAGAGATTATTGTAGGGTACGAAACCACCTCAAAGTTATCCTTTCTGATCGATCTATTCAAGAGTCCGTAGTAAAATAACACGAAGCTATTCTTTCCGTTCGATCTATCCTAGAGTTCGTACTAGAATAACACCTTAAGACACAAATCAACCAAAACCCTAATGTCACCTCAAGTATCCGCGGGTATGATTATACGATATGCATCACACAATCTCATATTCATCTATTCAAGCAGTAGGGATTGCCATGCAACAGATGCACTAGAGCTATAAATATATGAAAGCTCATCAAAAGAAACTAAGTGGGTGTGCATCCAACTTGCTTGCTCAGGAAGACCTAGGGCATTTTGAGGAAGCCCATCATTGGAATATACAAGCCAAGTTCTATAATGAAAAATTCCCACTAGTATATGAAAGTGACAAAATAAGAGACTCTCTATCATGAAGATCATGGTGCTACTTTGAAGCACAAGTGTGGTAAAAGGATAGTAGCATTGTCCCTTCTCTCTTTTTTCTCATTTTTTTATATTTTTTGTTTGGGCCTTTCTCTTTTTTTATATGGCCTCTTTTTTATATATTTTTATTTGGGCTTCTTTGGCCTCTTTTATTTATTTTTATTTTTTCGTCCGGAGTCTCATCCCGACTTGTGGGGGAATCATGGTCTCCATCATCCTTTCCTCGCATGGGACAATGCTCTAATAATGAAGATCATCACACTTCTATTTACTTACAACTCAAGAATTGTAGCTCGATACTTAGAACAAAATATGACTCTATGTGAATGCCTCCGGCGGTGTACCGGGATATGCAATGAATCAAGAGCGACATGTATGAAAGAATTATGAAGGTGGCTTTGCCACAAATACGATGTCAACCACATGATCATGCAAAGCAATATGACAATGATGGAGCGTGTCATAATAAACGGAACGGTGGAAAGTTGCATGGCAATATATCTCGGAATGGCTATGGAAATGCCATGATAGGTAGGTATGGTGGTTTTTTTGAGGAAGATATAAGGAGGCTTATCTGTGATAGAGAGTATCATATCACGGGGTTTGGATGCACCGGCGAAGTTTGCACCAACTCTCGAGGTGAGAAAGGGCAATGCATGGTACCATAGAGGCTAGCAAATTGCGAAAAGGTAAGAGTGCGCATAATCCATGGACTCACATTAGTCATAAAGAACTCATATACTTATTGCAAAAGTTTATTAGCCCTCGAAGCAAACTACTACTACGCATGCTCCTAGAGGGATATATTGGTAGGAAAAGACCATCGCTCGTCCCCGACCGCCACTCATAAGGAAAACAATCAAAGAACACCCCATGCTTCATATTTGTCACACAACGTTTACCATACGTGCATGCGACGGGACTTGCAATCCTCAACACAAGTATTTCTCAATTCCACAATTACCCAACTAGCATGACTCCAACATTACCACCTTTATATCTCAAAACAACTATCAAGTATCAAACTTATCATAGTATTTAATGCACTCTATATGAAAGTTTTTTATTATACCCATCTTGGATGCCTATCATATTAGGACTAGTTTCAAAACCAAAGCAAATTACCATGCTATTATAAAAGACTCTCAAAATAATATAAGTGAAGCATGAGAGGTCAATAATTTCTATAAAATAAAACCACCGCCGTGCTCTAAAAGATATAAGTGAACCACTAGAGCAAGCGACAAACTACTCCGAAAGATATAAGTGAAGATCAATGAGTAGTCGAATAATTATGTAACTACGTGAAGACTCTCTAACATTTAAGAATTTCAGATCTTGGTATTTTATTCAAACAGCACGAAAAACAAAAGAAAATGACGCTCCAAGCAAAACACATATCATGTGGTGAATAAAAATATAGCTCCAAGTAAAGTTACCGATGAACGAAGACGAAAGAGGGGATGCCATCCGGGGAATCCCCAAGCTTAGGATCTTGGTTGTCCTTGAATTTTACCTTGGGATGCCTTTGGCATCCCCAAGCTTAGGCTCTTGCCACTCCTTATTCCATAGTCCATCGAATCTTTACCCAAAACTTGAAAACTTCACAACACAAAACTCAGTAGAAAACTCGTAAGCTCCGTTAGTATAAGAAAATAAATCACCACTTAGGTACTGTTGTGAACTCATTATAAATTCATATTGGTGTAATATATACTGTATTCCAACTTCTCTATGGTTCATACCCTCCGATACTGCTCATAGATTCATCAAAATAAGCAAACAACACATAGAAAACAGAATCTGTCAAAAAACAGAACAGTCTGTAGTAATCTGTATCATTGGAATACTTCTATATCTCCAAAAATTCTGAAATAAATTGGTGGACGTGAGGAATTTGTCTATTAATCATCTGAAAAAAGAATCAACCTAAAATCACTCTCCAGTAAAAAATAGCAGCTAATCTCGTGAGTGCAAAAGTTTCTGTTTTTTACAGCAAGATCGCAAAGACTTCACCCAAGTCTTCCCAAAGGTTCTACTTGGCACAATATTGAAACAAAAGCTATAAAACATGATTAATACAGTAGCTTAATCATGTGGACACACAAAAACAGTAGGGGTAAATATTGGGTTGTCTCCCAACAAGCGCTTTTCTTTAATGCCATTTAGCTAGGCATGATGATGACAATGATGCTCACATAAAAGATAAGATTTGAAACATAACGGGAGCATCGTGAAGAATATGACTATCACATTTAAGTCTAACCCACTTCCTATGCGTAGAGATTTTGTGAGCAAACAACTCATGAGAACAATAATCAACTAGCATAGGAAGGCAAAACAAGCATAACTTCAAGATTTTCAACACATAGAGAGGAAACTTGATATTATTGCAATTCCTACAAGCATATATTCCTCCCTCATAATAATTTTCAGTAGCATCATGAATGAATTCAACAATATAACTATGACATAAAGCACTATTTTCATGATGCACAAGCATAGAATTTTTATTACTCTCCACATAAGCAAACTTCTTCTCATGAATAGTAGTGGGAGCAAACTCAACAAAATAACTATCATGTGAGGCATAATCCAATCGAAAATTAAAATCATGATGACAAGTTTCATGGTTATCATTATTCTTAATAGCATACAAGTCATCACAATAATCATCATAGATAGCAACTTTGTTCTCATAATCAATTGGAACCTCTTCCGAAATAGTGGATTCATCACTAAATAAAGTCACGTCCTCTCCAAATCCACTTTCATCAATATAATCATCATAAATAGGAGGCATGCTTTCATCATAATAAATTTGCTCATCAAAAATTGGGGGACAAAAATATCATTTTCATCAAACATAGCTTCCCCAAGCTTGTGGCTTTGCATATCATTAGCATCATGGATATTCAAGGAATTCATACTAACAACATTGCAATCATGCTCATCATTAAAATATTTAGTGCCAAACATTCTAATGCATTCTTCTTCCAGCACTTGGGCACAATTTTCCTTTCCATCATTTTCACGAAAGACATTAAAAAGATGAAGCATATGAGGCAACCTCAATTCCATTTTTTTGTAGTTTTCTTTTATAGACTAGACTAGTGATAAAATAAGAAACTAAAAGATTCAATTGCAAGATCTAAAGATATACCTTCAAGCACTAACCTCCCCGGCAACTGCGCCAGAAAAGAGCTTGATGTCTACTACGCAACCTTCTTCTTGTAGACGTTGTTGGGCCTCCAAGTGCAAAGGTTTGTAGGACAGTAGCAAATTTCCCTCAAGTGGATGACCTAAGGTTAATCAATCCGTGGGAGGCGTAGGTTGAAGATGGTCTCTCTCAAACAACCCTGCACCCAAATAACAAAGAGTCTCTTGTGTCCCCAACACACCCAATACAATGGTAATTGTATAGGTGCACTAGTTCAGCGAAGAGATGGTGATACAAGTGCAATATGGATGGTAGATATAGGTTTTTGTAATCTGAAAATATAAAAACGGCAAGGTCACTAATGATAAAAGTGAGCGTAAACGGTATTGCAATGCTAGGAAACAAGGCCTAGGGTTCATACTTTCACTAGTGCAAGTTCTCTCAACAATAATAACATAATTGGATCATATAACTATCCCTCATGCAACAAAGAGTCACTCCAAAGTCACTAATAGCCGAGAACAAACGAAGAGATTATTGTAGGGTACGAAACCACCTCAAAGTTATCCTTTCTGATCGATCTATTCAAGAGTCCGTAGTAAAATAACACGAAGCTATTCTTTCCGTTCGATCTATCCTAGAGTTCGTACTAGAATAACACCTTAAGACACAAATCAACCAAAACCCTAATGTCACCTAGATACTCCAATGTCACCTCAAGTATCCGCGGGTATGATTATACGATATGCATCACACAATCTCATATTCATCTATTCAACCAACACAAAGAACTTCAAAGAGTGCCCCAAAGTTTCTACCGGAGAGTCAAGGCGAAAACGTGTGCCAACCCCTATGCATAAGTTCACAAGGTCACGGAACTCGCAAGTTGATCACCAGAACATACATCAAGTGGATCACGTGAATATCCCATTGTCACCACAGATAAGCACATGCAAGACATACATCAAGTGTTCTCAAATCCTTAAGGACTCAATCCGATAAGATAACTTCAAAGGGAAAACTCAATCCATTACAAGAGAGTAGAGAGGGAGAAACATTATAAGATCCAACTATAATAGCAAAGCTCGCGGTACATCAAGATCGTGCCAAATCAAGAACACGAGAGAGAGAGATCAAACACATAGCTACTGGTACATACCCTCATCCCCGAGGGTGAACTACTCCCTCCTCGTCATGGAGAGCGCCGGGATGATGAAGATGGCCACCATTGATGGATCCCCCCTCCGGCAGGGTGCCGAAACAGGGTCCCGATTGGTTTTTGGTGGCTACAGAGGCTTGCGGCTGCGGAACTCTCGATCTAGGTTATGTTCTGGAAGTTTGGGTATATATAAGACGTGTTGGCATCGGGAACAAGTCAGGGGGGTCAACGAGGCGGCCACGAGATAGGGGGGCGTGCCCAGGGGGTAGGGTGCTCCCCCACCCTCGTGGTGTCTTCGGGACTCTCCTGGCCCATCTCTGGTATTCCGTGGGCTTCTTCTTGTCAAAAAACGATCTTCGTGAAATTTCAGGTCAATTGGACTCCGTTTGGTATTCCTTTTCTGGGATACTCAAAAACAAGGAAAAAAACAGAAACTGACACTGGGCTCTAGGTTAATAGGTTAGTCCCAAAAATCATATAAAATAGCATATAAATGCTTATAAAACATCCTAGATGGATAATATAATAGCATGGAACAATAAAAAAATTATAGATACGTTGGAGACGTATCACAAACTTTAACACAAGTATTTCTAACAATCCACAATTACTCACTAGCATGACTCTAATATCACCATTTTTATATCTCAAAACAATCATAAAGAATCAAACTTCACATAGTATTCAATGCACTTTATATGAAAGTTTTTATTATATCCCTCTTGGATGCCCATCATATTAGGACTAAATTCATAACCAAAGCAAATTACCATGCTTTTTAGGGAGACTCTCAAAATAATATAAGTGAATCATGAGAGTTCAACAATTTCTATAAAATAAAGCCACGGCCGTGCTCTAAAAAGATATAAGTGAAGCACTAGAGCAAAATTGCCTAGCTCAAAAGATATAAGTGAAGCACATGGAGTATTCTAATAAATTCATGATTAATGCGTGTCCCTCTCAAAAGGTGTGTACAACAAGGATGATTGTGGCAAACTAAAAGTAAAGACTCATATCATACAAGACGCTCCAAGCAAAACACATATCATGTGGTGAATAAAAATATAGCCTCAAGAAAATTTACCGATAGACGGAGACGAAAGAGGGGATGCCTTCCAGGGCATCCCCAAGCTTAGGCTCTTGGTTGTCCTTGAATATTACCTTGGGGTGCCTTGGTCATCCCCAAGCTTAGGATCTTGCCACTCCTTATTCCATGGTCCATCAAATCTTTACCCAAAACTTGAAAAGTTCACAACACAAAACTCAACAGAAAACTCATGAGATCCGTTATTATAAGAAAATAAATCACCACTTTTGGTACTGTTGTGAACTCATTCTTTATTTATATTGGTGTAATATCTACTTTATTCCAACTTCTCCATGGTTCATGCCCCCCGATACTACCCATAGATTCATCAAAATAAGCAAACAACACATAGAAAACAGAATCTGTCAAAAAGAGGACAGCCTGTAGTAATGTGTAAACTACGAGTACTTCTGTAACTCCAATTTTTTTGAAAAATTAGGACAAACCTGGGAAATTTGTACATCAATCTTGTGTAAAAATTTGAGATCAAAAGCATGCTTCTGTGATTTTTCAGAATTGTTTTACTAGGCGCAAAAGTTTATGTTTTCCAGCAAGATCAAATCAACTATCGCCGTAAGCCATCCCAAAGGTCTTACTTGGCACAAACACTAATTGAAACACCAAAACACAATTACTACAGAGGTAATAATGTTTATTTTATTGAAGAACAGTAGAAAAACAAAAAACACAAAAATAAAATTGGGTTGCCTCCCAACAAGCGCTATTGTTTAATGCCCTAGCTAGGCATATTGCAATAGATCTAGGTATTGTCATCTTTGGTATGAAATCCATAAGTATCTCTCATAATAGATTCATATGGCAACTTAATTTTTTTCTAGGAAAGTGATCTATATCAAGAACAATGAAATATACGGGCACATAATTCCTATTTGCAACAATAAGAACATCATTAATCATTCCCATAGGTTTCTTAATACTGGAATCCGCAAGATGCAAATTTAAAGAACAATCATCAAATTCACGGAAAACCTAACACATCACATAAAGTGTTTGGAATAGTGGAAACGCTAGCATCCAAATCACACAAAGTATTGCACTCATAATCTTTAATATTAATCTTAATAGTAGGTTCCCACCCATCGTAAAGTTTTCTAGGGATAGAAACTTCCAATTCAAGCTTTTCTTCGAAAGATTTCATCATAGCATCAACAATATATTTAGTAAAAGCTTTATTTTGATTATAAGCATGAGGAGAATTCAACATGGATTGCAACAAGGAAATACAATCTATCAAAGTACAATTATCATAATTAAAATCCTTGAAATCCAAAAGAGTTGGTTCATCACTACTTAAAGTTTTGACCTCTCCAATCCCACTTTTATCAATTTTTGCATCAAGATCTATAAACTCCAAAATATTGGGAAGCCTTTTAACTAAAGTTGACTCATCTCCAGTCCCATCTTTATCAAGATTTATATTAGAAAATAAAGATTCAATAGGAGTCACATCAATCACTTTACGATCTTCATCATTATTTTCACAAAAACTAGAAGAACACGCTTTTACAAATGAATCTCGCTTAGCACGCATCTTAGCGGTTCTTTCTTTGCACTCATCAATGGAAATTATAATAGCTTTCAGAGATTCATTAATATCATGCTTGGGTGGAATAGATATAATTTTCAAAGAATCAATCTCAAGAGAAATTCTATCCACGTTCCTAACCAAATCATCAATCTTAAGCAATTTTTATTCAACCAAAGCATTGAATTTCTTTTGCGAACTAATAAATTCTTTAATATTGTTGTCAAGATCAGACGGAATCTTATTATAATTTCCATAAGAATTGTTGTAGGAATTACCATAATTAATTACTTGGAAACGACCTAGGATTAAAAATACCTCTATACGCATTATTACCAAAATTGTTCCTACCAACAAAATTCACGTCCATAGATTCATTATTATTCTCAATCAAAGTAGACAAAGGCATATCATTAGGATCAATAGGAGCACTCTTACTACCAAACAATTTCATAAGTTCATCCATCTTTCCACTCAAAACGTTAATCTCTTCAATCGCATGCACTTTTTTAGTAGAAGAGGATTTTCCGGTGTGCCATTGAGAATAATTAACCATAATATTATCTAGGATTTTAGTAGATTCTCCTAAAGTACTTTCCATAAAAGTACCTCCCGCGGCCGATGAGGGAGTCCTGGACTAAGGGGTCCTCAGGCGTCCGGCCTGTTATCCATTGGGCCGGACTGATGGGCTGTGAAGACATGAAGGCCGAAGACTGCACCCGTGTCCGGATTGGACTCTACTTGGCGTGGAAGGCAAGCTTGGCAACCGACTATGTAGATTCCCTCTGATGTAACCGACTCCATGTAACCCTAGATCTCTCTGGTGTCTATATAAACCGGAGAGCGTAGTCCGGATAGGGGGATACACATTATACCATAGTCATACAGGCTAGGCTTGTAGGGTTTAGCCATTACGATCTCGTGGTAGATCAACTCTTGTAACACTCATATTCATCAAGATCAATCAAGCAGGAAGTAGGGTATTACCTCCATAGAGAGGGCCCGAACCTGGGTAAACATCGTGTCCCCTGTCTCCTGTTACCATCGATCCTAGACGCACAGTTCGGGACCCCCTACCCGAGATCCGCCGGTGTTGACACCGACATTGATGCTTTCATTGAGAGTTCCACTGTGCCGTCGACGAAAGGTTCGATGGATCCTTCAATCGTTGATGGGGACGCTGTCCAAGGAGAAACCTTCCTCCCCGGACAAATTTTTGTGTTCGGTGGCTTCGTACTGCGGGCCAACTCGCTTGGCCATTTGGAGCAGGCCGATAGCTACGCCCCTGGCCATCAGGTCAGATTTGGAAGCTTGAACTACATTGCGGATACCCGTGGAGACTTGATCTTCAATGGGTTTGAGACCGCAGCGATTGCTGTCCCTCGCCCCGATGAACATGACTTAGATCTGTCATCGGATCACATCCAAGAGATGGTTCCTGTTGCTGCAACGGCCTTAGAACCAAAGCAGATCATGCCCTCCGAGGCCACAAAGTCTGCGGCGTTGGAGCCACACACGGATTCGACATCCTGCAATATTTGCGTCAATGGAACTCCGGACTCGTCTCCGGCTATAAGTTCCGGACCAGGTACGCCTGCGGACACCGAGCTGGATAGGTTATCGATTTTTGAATTTAGCGCCGCAGACATCTTCCAGTACTCACCTTTTGGTGACGTGCTAAACTCTTTAAAGAACTTGCCCTTGGAGGAGGACTCACAGCCGAACTATGTTCGGTTCGAGCTAGAGGCGGATGACGAGGAATTTTGCTTCCCACCCGCCACCCACTTCATAGCCACTATCGATGACTTAACCGGCGTGCTTGACTATGGCTCCAAAGACATAGACGGTATGGACGACGATGCTGATAAGGAGCAAGGCCAAGACCCGCCATTCACTGGACGTTGGACGGCCACCTCGTCGTATGACGTGTACATGGTTGATACACCTAAAGGATCTGGCGACGACAAAGAAGAGCCAGATGCGAATAAACCCTCTAAGACGCAGTCCAAGCGTCGGTGGCCCAAACGCCATTCTAAGCCTCGTCGCTCAAAAGATAGCAACACTGGCACCGGAGAAAATAGTACTCCGGGCGACGCCGAAAACAATGAAGACCCTGTCGGAGCTGCATCCGAACAGGAGGAACACGACAACGGGCAAGATAACCCTGATGAACAGGCCATAGAAAATGACTCGGAGGACGATAGTTACCGTCCACCCTCCGAGGAGGAGACAACCCTCGGCAACGAAGACTTCATCGTGCCTGAGGATCCTCTAGAGCAGGAGCGCTTTAAGCTTAAGCTCATAGCCACTTCAAGGAGCCTGAAAAAGAAACAGCAACAGCTTCAAGCTGAACAAGATCTGCTCGTCGATAGATGGACCGATGTCCTGACAGCCAAAGAATACGGCCTCAAGCGCCCAGCCAAGCGCTACCCAAAATGCAGACCGCTACCTCAATTCGATGAGGAGGCGCTGCAGCACATATCTCCCTCGCGTAATGCGGAACGACCACTGAGGGAGTCCTGGATTAGGGGGTCCTCGGACAACCGGACTGTTGGACTATGAAGATACAAGACTCAAGACTTCGTCCCATGTCCGGAAGGGACTCTCCTTGGCGTGGAAGGCAAGCTTGGCAATACGGATATGAAGATCTCCTCCCTTGTAACCGACTCTGTGTAACCCTAGCCCCCTCTGGTGTCTATATAAACCGAAGGGTTTTAGTCCGTAGGACAACAACAATCATACCATAGGCTAGCTTCTAGGGTTTAGCCTCTACGATCTCGTGGTAGGTCAACTCTTGTAATACTCATATCATCAAGATCAATCAAGCAGGTGAAGGAAATATGCCCTAGAGGCAATAATAAAGTATTATTTATTTCCTTATATCATGATAAATGTTTATTATTCATGCTAGAATTGTATTAACCGGAAACATAATACATGTATGAATACATAGACAAACAGAGTGTCACTAGTATGCCTCTACTTGACTAGCTCGTTGATCGAAGATGGTTATGTTTCCTAGCCATAGACATGAGTTGTCATTTGATTAAAAGGATCACATCATTAGGAGAATGATGTGATTGACTTGACCCATTCCGTTAGCTTAGCACTCGATCGTTTAGTATGTTGCTATTGCTTTCTTCATGACTTATACATGTTCCTATGACTATGAGATTATGCAACTCCCGTTTACCGGAGGAACACTTTGTGTGCTACCAAACGTCACAACGTAACTGGGTGATTATAAAGGTGCTCTATAGGTGTCTCCAAAGGTACTTGTTGGGTTGGCGTATTTCGAGATTAGGATTTGTCACTCCGATTGTCGGAGAGGTATCTCTGGGCCCACTCGGTAATACACATCACTATAAGCCTTGCAAGCATTGTAACTAATGAGTTAGTTGCGGGATGATGTATTACGGAACGAGTAAAGAGACTTGCCAGTAACGAGATTGAACTAGGTATCGAGATACCGACGATCGAATCTCGGGAAAGTAACATACCGATGACAAAGGGAACAACATATGTTGTTATGCGGTCTAACCGATAAAGATCTTCGTAGAATATGTGGGAACCAATATGAGCATCCAGGTTCCGCTATTTATTGACCGGAGAGGTGTCTCGGTCATGTCTACATAGTTCTCGAACCCGTAGGGTCCGCACGCTTAACGTTACGATGACAGTTATATTATGAGTTTATATGTTTTGATGTACCGAAGGTTGTTCGGAGTCCCGGATGTGATCACGGACATGACGAGGAGTCTCGCAATGGTCGAGACATAAAGATTGATATATTGGAAGCCTATGTTTGGACATCGGAAGTGTTCCGGGTGAAATCTGGATTTTTTCGGAGTACCGGGAGGTTATCGGAACCCCCCGGTAACTTAATGGGCCTTAAGTGGGCCTAGGTGGAAGAGAGGAGAGGAGGCCAGGGCAGGGCCGCGCGCCCCTTCCCCCCAGTCCGAATAGGACAAGGAGAGAGGGGCGGCGCCCCCCTTCCTTCCTCCCCTCCACCTCTTCCCCCTCTCTCCTAGTCCAACATGAAAAGGGGGGGGGGGAGTCCTACTCCCGGTAGGAGTAGGACTCCTCCTAGGCGCGCCTCTCCTCCTTGGCCGGCGGTCTCCCCCTTGCACCTTTATATACGGGGGCAGGGGGGCACCTCTATACACACAATTGATCAACGATCTTTTAGCCGTGTGCGGTGCCCCCCTCCACCATATTACACCTCGATAATATCGTAGCGGAGCTTAGGCGAAGCCCTGCGTCGGTAGAACATCATCATCGTCACCACGCCGTCGTGCTGACGAAACTCTCCCTCAACACTCAGCTGGATCAGAGTTCGAGGGACGTCATCGAGCTGAACGTGTGCTGAACTCGGAGGTGCCGTGCGTTCGGTACTTGATCGGTCGGATCGGGAAGACGTACGACTACATCAACCACGTTGTGTTAACGCTTCCGCTATCGGTCTACGAGGGTACGTAGACAACACTCTCCCCTCTCGTTGCTATGCATCACCATGATCTTGCGTGTGTGTAGAATTTTTTTGAAATTACTACGTTCCCCAACAGTGGCATCCGAGCCTGGTTTTATGCGTTGATGTTATGCACGAGTAGAACACAAGTGAGTTGTGGGCGATATAAGTCATACTGCTTACTAGCATGTCATACTTTGGTTCAGCGGTATTGTGAGATGAAGCGGCCCAGACCGACATTACGCGTACGCTTACGCGAGACTGGTTTCACCGTTGCGAGCACTCGTTGCTTAAAGGTGACTGGCGGGTGTCTGTCTCTCTCACTTTAGTTGAACCGAGTGTGGCTACGCCCGGTCCTTGCGAAGGTTAAAACAACACTAACTTGACAAACTATCGTTGTGGTTTTGATGCGTAGGTAAGAATGGTTCTTGCTAAGCCCGTAGCAGCCACGTAAAACTTGCAACAACAAAGTAGAGGACGTCTAACTTGTTTTTGCAGGGCATGTTGTGATGTGATATGGTCAAGACATGATGCTATATTTTATTGTATGAGATGATCATGTTTTGTAACCGAGTTATCGGCAACTTGTAGCGACCAGACCTCAAATGGCCTGTGCTGCTGTGCACCAGTGTCATCCCTGGATCAGTAATGCTGACACGCACAGTACAAATGGAGGATTTATAACAGAGTAGCAATCACACACTTATTACATCGAATATCTCCGAAGAGATTAAGTATGATAAACATGGCTTAAGGCCATCTAAAACGATAACAGCGGAAGGCTTGGAAGATAAGTGAGTCCATCAACTCCAGCGGCATCACTGAGTATAAGACCACGACCTAAGGCACCTCACTCGTCGTCTGAAAATTCTGCAACATGAAACATTGCAGCTCGAAAACGGGTCAGCACATAGGATATGCTGGCAAAGTAACACATAGAGAACAATGAACAATAATAATGCTATACTATATGCATTTATGGCTGGTGGAAAGCTCTATGGTTACAGTTTTGCGAAAAGCCAATTTTATCCTACTTCAAAGGAATAAATTTTATTTAACTATCATGGTGGTTGTGAAACATTGAGAAGGTACCTCCAACTCAATCCCAATTAAGTGTCATCATTAACCCAGCAAAATTAATTATAAGTAACATGGTGATGAGATTCAAATGATAATCCAGGTACTAGATACTCAAGTTGTCCATAACCGGGGACACGGCTAATCATGATCAGTTTGTACTCTGCAGAGGTTTGCGCACTTTTCCCCACAAGACTCGATCGCCTCCGCTTGATTCTCGCACTACATGATGTTTGAGAAACGGATGACCGAGACACAGTCTTTCAGAAACAATCACTCTTTACTCTGGATGGACCGGTACACCTACTTTCCCCTACATCTGCTAGTCCACCTCTTCAAGAGATCCTGTAACCTACTCAGCTATGCTAGAGCCCATAATAGCTTGTGGCTGCACACGGAAGTTTCTAGCATGAATAATCTTATGATCCCTTTGAGCCTGGGTGGCGGACCTTATACATACAGGCAACACTGGGTTCTCCAGGTGCCTCAATCCACCCAGATGTGAGTTTTAGTTGCCACCTTAAGTTGAACCATTAATAAACATCTCACATCTGTCATGGATATCACTCAAACCCAAATCCACGTCTACGAGCATAGCATGGCAATAATAAAAGCAACGTAGAAATAACTCCCAAGGGTTTGATAAGAAAACAGGTAATAGGCACTACCTCAACTACTTCCCAATACCCACAGTTTAATTAGATCCTAATCATGCAAGTGTTTGAGGAAAACAGATCTAATGCAATAAAACTGGGTATGAACGGGGTATGATCAAAGTGTTACTTGCCTTGCTGATGATCCGCAAAAGCTAACGAGTCGAAGTAACAAGCGGCACACTCCGGGTACTCTATCGCGAACAAACAAGCATACAATCAGTACTCATCTAATGCATAGGTAAAACTCGAATGAAAGATCCAACCAGAAAGTTCAACTTAAGAACTCCGGTTTGCAAAAAGAATCAACTCGAAAGAAGCAACGAAAGTCAAACGGCGAAAGAGAGAAACTTCGTTTGCTAATCTGGATCTAGGTCAAATTTTACTGTAGCAAAAACTTGTTTGAGTAGGTTAAACGGAAAGAGAATTTCGAGACGAAACTCTAGGCGCTTGAATCGCCTGATTCCGATAAACGAGCGAAAAGTTAAACAGAATCGAAGATTCGATCAGAAATCGAATCTGAGAAAATAACGAGAAAACTCCGACGAAAAAGAAAAACGGACGAACGGTTAAATAACGGACGTTCGTTAACAGAGAAAACCGATGAACGCGTTCGTTAAAACGAACGGTTCGGTGAACGCTCGCAAAATAATAAAACCGAAAAAAACCGATCTAGGGTTTTTTTTAAATGAAGGGTTTTTTTTAAAACGAAAATCGGCAAAGTCAACGGGCGGCGGGCAGTACCTCGTCGGGCTCCGGCGGGGCGGCGACTCCGGCGGCGGGGTGCGGGGCTCGGCGAGGGGCGGGCGAGGCGAGGGCGGCGGCTCCCGGCGGCGGCGGCGCGGGCTAGCGGCGGCGGCGACGAGCGGCGCGATGCGGGCGGCGGCGGCGGCGGTGAGTGCGGCGGCGGCGGCTTGCGGGTTGAGGGAGAGAGGGGGGGGGGCTATATATATAGGAGGGGGGGTCCGAAGCTTGGGGAAGGGGGCACCGGGCGGCGGCGTAACCGGCCGGGACTCGGGCGGCGATCCCGTCTCCGGAACGGAGACGACGGGCCGTAGGGGCTGGGCCTTTGGCCCAGTCGGCGCGCGGGCGCAGTTTTTTTTAAATAAGTTCCGCGGAAAATAATACGTAGAAAAATAAATAAAAATCAGAAAAATATGAAGTACTGGACTCCATCAGAGCTACGCCGTGATGCGGCCCGATATAGAGGCGCCACACACCCTCTCTGCTTCACAGATGAAGTACTGGATCATGAATTCCCCGAGGGGTTTAAGCCCGTCAATATCGAATCATACGACGGCACAACCGATCCTGCAGTATGGATTGAGGATTTTATTCTCCACATCCATATGGCTCGAGGAGATGACCTCCACGCCATTAAATACCTCCCACTAAAGCTCAAAGGGCCAGCTCGGCACTGGCTTAACAGCCTGCCTGAAAATTCTATCGGCAGCTAGGAGGACTTGGAAGAAGCCTTCCTGGACAGCTTCCAAGGTACATATGTCCGGCCACCAGACGCCAATGACTTAAGTCACATAGCTCAACTACCTGGAGAATCAGCCAGGAAATTCTGGACTAGGTTCCTAACTAAAAAGAACCAAATCGTTGACTGTCCGGATGCCGAAGCCCTAGCGGCCTTTAAACATAGCATTTGTGGTGAATGGCTCGCCCGCCACCTCGGCCAAGAAAAGCCGAGGTCCATGGCAGCCCTCACGGTACTCATGACCCGCTTTTGCGCGGGAGAGGATAGTTGGCTGGCTCGCAGTACAAACACAGCCAATGAAACGGGCCCCTCCAAGGCCAAAAACAGCACCGGCAAGCTCCGGCGCAACAGACACAAACGCCGAAGCAATGGCGATAACACCGATGACACTACAGTTCACGTAGGATTCAGTGGCTCCAAGTCCGGCCAGCGAAAGATGCCCTATAAAAGAAGCAGCGGAGGACCATCCAGCTTGGACCGCATACTCGATCATCCTTGCCAGATACATGGCACCCCAGACAAACCGGCCAACCATACTAACAGAGATTGTCAGGTCTTTCAACAAGCCAACAAGGTTAATAGCAGAAACAAGGAAGGGGAATCACAAAGCGAGGACGATGACGAGGAGCCCCGGCAGCCGAACACTGGGGGGCAAAAGAAATTTCCCCCTCAAGTCAAAACGCTGAGCATGATATACGCTACACACATTCCCAAAAGAGAGCGCAAACGCGCACTCAGGGACGTCTATGCGGTAGAGCCAGTCGCCCCGAAATTCAATCCGTGGTCATCATTCCCGATCACCTTCGATCGTCGAGATCACCCAACTAGTATCCGCCATGGCGGTTCAGCCGCACTAGTCCTCGACCCAATTATTGACGGATTTCACCTAACACACGTCCTTATGGACGGCGGCAGCAGCCTCAACCTGCTCTATCAGGGTACAGTGCAGAAAATGGGCATTAACCCCTCACAGATCAAGCCCACAAAGACCACCTTTAAAGGAGTCATCCCAGGCGTAGAGGCCCGTTGTACGGGCTCAATAACGCTGGAGGTAGTATTCGTTTCCCCGGATAACTTCCAAAGCGAAGAACTAATCTTCGATATCATCCCATTTCGCAGCGGCTATCACGCACTGCTCGGATGAACCGCATTCGCTAGATTCAACGCGGTGCCACATTACGGTTATCTCAAGCTCAAGATGCCCGGTCCACGTGGCGTCGTTACAGTAAACGGAAACACGGAATGCTCCCTCCGTACAGAGGAGCAAACCGCCGCCCTAGCAGCAGAAGTACAGAGCGGCCTTCTCAAGCAGCACTATAATCCGGCTGCCGAGCCCCTGGACATCATTAAGAGGGTCCGGACTACACTGCAACAGGATAGCTAGGCTCGTCACGAGCCGAATTAGCAGTTTGGCCTCCATCCCAGTCCCGATGAGGCACTGGCATTAGTACCGCGCGTACATAAACTATGCACTCAAAACACCATGGGTACTGACGGAGTCATAACTCGCTCGCGATCCACAGTACGGCTTGACCGACCCTGGGATTCGCACGCTTTTACCTTCTATTTTTATTACGGGTTCACTTCTCTTTTCGATTTCTATATGGACGACCCGTTTGCAGAACACACCAAGGAGGCAAGGAGCTCTGGCATACAAGGGAATCCCCAGGTGATCTCTACTAAACGATTACCATACTTGTTTTATATACCTGCACACAGCTCGCCCTTGGTTACGGCATGTTAAATAGCCTTACTTGCTTATCGCATTACTTGTACAAAGTACGCCTCGACGTACTAATTACATCACAATGGTGAATAAATGGTGGCGTCAGCTCATTACTTCATTTTTTCCCGTTTCCTCACCTTAGTATTTATTACTCATTGCACACGTACACCATGATACGTATTACTACGCCAGGGGCTTCATTACACCCCGCATCACAGCAATAGAAGTCCAAACACTTTCACAGTATAGTTCGGCACCCTGAACTTATAGCATTATATGCATCGGCTCCGAATCATGTCTTTGGTCAATAGTTGGGTTGCCCGGCTCCTGTGCTTACTACCTTACGTTCCGCTACATCGGCTAGGGTAGTAAAGGGAGAACTAATGTGATTGTGTCCCGGTTCTTCCGGACGAGCACCTCAGTAGAGAAAGCCGAAAATTGACTGTCATGATGCGGGGAGAGCTGGTCAGCTGTTCGAGAGGTTCCAAATCGTTAGAGATTTTTTCCGCTTCTTGCGAAGAATCGGTTCCCCCGATTAGGCGTGTATAGCGCCCCTAGTTCGGTCTTCCGAATACCAGGGGCTTCGCCAACTTTCTCAATTGTCAAACTCCTATGGCTAAGTGAGGGCGGTGAAGACCGCATAGTCTGATTGCCTTGTTCGTTGCGCTAAACACCTCCTTTAAGGACCAGAATGTGGAGTAAAGAGTGTTTAGATTTATCCCAAACACCCCCGTACTATCTACATGGGGGCAGAAGCCGACGACTAGTCAACCCTCAGATTTCATAAACGGCCGCACAGGAGGTAAAATTTAAACCGCAAGCATTATATTAAATAACATCATTGTTCCATATTACAGGACAGGATAATACAGATGTTCTCATGGGAATATAACATCCTTCGAACATTGCTCTGCCACAAGGCAGGACCCCTCCAGGACACCATCAAAATAGAGCTCGGGTCGACGATGCTCCTTGCCCTCCGGTGGTCCCTCGGTCATCAGCTTCTTGGCATCCAGCTTTGCCCAATGCGTCTTGACGCGGGCAAAGGCCATACGAGCACCTTCAATACAGACCGACCGCTTCACGGCTTCGAGCCACGGACAGGCACTTACAAGCCGCTTAACGAGGCCGAAGTAACTGCTATGTATAGATTCGGCAGGCCATAACCGGACTATCAGGTCCTTCGTGGCTAGCTCTGCCGACCTGTGCAGCTCGACCAACTGCTTTAGCTGGTCGCTGAAGGGCACCGGATGTTTGGGTCCCAGATACTGGGACCAGAATAGCTTCTCCGTAGACATCCCCTCTTCGGCTCGATAAAACTCGACAGCATCTGATATGCTGCACGGCAGATTCATAAACGCCCCTGGAAAACCCAAGTTTGGGTCAGTACAAGGGATGTCTCCTTCGCATACTTGCTTTGCATAGCGAAAGACTTACTCGCCGTAATCTCCTTGGCCGCCTGAATTTCTTGGTGGGCGCTCTGGGCTTCGGCTCGGGCATCCTGTACACTCCGGCGGGCCTTCGCAAGTTCGGACTCTTGCGTCTTAAAATCGCGCTCCAAGGACTCGAGTTTCTCGACGGCGTCCTAGAGCTCTTGCTGGGCCTTGCTAACCACAGCCTCGTGCTTCTCGCGCGCAACGCGTTCCTTGGCCGCTTTGTCCTCGGCCTTGGCTAACGCCTTCTTGAGGGCTGCCACCTCGGTCGTGGCCCCTAATAAAGTTTACAACACCTTAGTCCGGACGGACTATTCATTTTTTCTTAAAAATATACCCGCGGGGTACTGCATACCTTGGCTATCCTCCAGCTGCTTCTTCACGAGGCCGAGCTCCTCCTCGGCTCGCCCCAGTTTCCGTTTCAGTCCGGAGACCTCCGCAGCATGAACGGCAACCTGCAGCGACACCTGCTTAGTCACATAGACAATTTACGTTAGACTCCTGCGATATTTTTTCTTGATCCTCTGTTCGGCTTTTTTCTTCCCGAACACCTAACAGAGCATCAGGGGCTACTGTCTATATTGTGATATTCTTTCTACAACCACATTACTTACCTCAAAGCCTGATAGAAGGCCAGTACAGGCTTCGGTCAGTCCGCTTTTGACGAACTGAACCTTCTCTATTGCCGTGCCCATAAGGGCACGGTGTTCATCCACAATAGAGGCGCCTCGTAGTGCCTCCAGCAGATTATCCGGTGCCTCTGGTTGGACAGAGATCACCGGCGGAACAAGCACATTCCTTCCTTTTGGGGAATGCCGTTCGCTGGACTCCGGGACCGCATAGATCTCCGGAATGGTGTCCGGCTCAGGCCCGAGGGGAACTCGGCCCCCGTCACCAGTCCTCATAGGGGCTTTTCCCCCATGTGTCCGGCGACTGAAGAATCGTCCTGGGGCGCCACCCCGACAATCTCCGGAAGCTCCCCCCGGTCGGGGAAGGTCTTTTGCGACACCGCCTCATTGTCACCCTTGGGAGAGACGGAATGAGCAGGTGGCGGAGACATGCTAGCCATCTCCTTTTAGTCTAGCGATCCCTCTGTCGAGGATCGCGGGGAGCCATCGCGTGCTGGACTGCAATAACACAGTTTAAGGTATATCAATATCATAGCCCAGAAAGGCCAGACGTTTTCGGATTCTGGTACTTACGAGGCGGCCTGAGGCTTGGTCCGACGAGGTCGCTCCGGACTGCTATCAACATCCCACACGGAGTTATCCGCGAGGGAGCCTCTAACCCTCTTAGGCGCTTTCGCCTCCGGAATTGTGGGGGCCGCTCTCTTCTTCCTCCCCACTTCAGGTGGGGAGTCGTTTTCTTCTTCCTCTTTGTCGTCGTCGTCAGCAGACGGAGAGGAAGTCTCGCTTCCGGACATCACGTCCGGAGTGCCTTTCCGGCGAAGGCCCTTCTTGGCCCCTTTGGCCGCCTTCTTAGCCGTCTTCTCCGGCACCTCATAAGGTGTAGGGAACAACATTTTCGTCAGTAATGGGAATTCTTGGTCTTCGGGCAGCGGAGCCGGACAGTTAATCTCCTCTGACACCTTGATCCAGGCCTGAAAATAGGGGAAGGAAAGCTTAAGTTTCCTCTCAAAATATGCTAGTAGAGGGTACTCCTTGAAAACATTAAAAGAACTGACCGGGTTAGCCTGGCGTTTTAAGCTAAGCCCGCGATCTTCGGTCGTAGGCGGTGGCGTCTCGCCGACCTTGAAGAGCACTTTCCAGATTTCTTCGTGTGTCGTGCCGAAGAGCTCTAATAGCGTCTGGTGCTTGGCCGGATCGAACTCCCACAGATAGCAAGTCCAGCGTTGGCACGGAAGGACCCGACGAATAAGCATGACCCGGACCACGTTGACGAGCTTGATTTTCCTGTCTATCATGTTCTGGACGCACGTCTGGAGCCCAGTCAGCTCGTCCGAGGGACCCCAGGTTAGGCCCTTCTCTTGCCAGGAGGTGAGCTGCATCGGGATTCCGGATCGGAATTCTGGGGCCGCCACCCAGTTGGCGTCGCGCGGCTTGGTGATGTAGAACCACCCCGACTGCCATCCTTCACCGTCTCCGCAAATGAGCCTTCGGGCCAGGTGACGTTGGGCATCTTGCCCACCATGGCGCCTCCGCACTCTGCTTGTTGGCCATTCACCACCTTTGGCTTCACATTGAAGGTCTTCAGCCACAGGCCAAAATGAGGTGGGATGCGGAGAAAGGCTTCACACATGACAATGAATGCCATGATGTTGAGAATGAAGTTGGGGGCCAGGTCATGGAAATCCAGCCCGTAGTAAAACATTAGCCCACAGACGAATGGGTGAAGAGGGAACCCCAGCCCGCGGACGAAATGTGTAAGAAACACAACCCTCTCGTGGGGCTCTGGAGTAGGGACGATCTGTCCCTTGGTCGGGAGTCGGTGGGCGATCTCCTTGGCCAGATATCCGGCCTCCCGGAGCTCCTTGACATCCTTCTTCTTAACGGAGGAGGCCATCCACTTGCCTCCAGCTCCGGATCCGGACATATTTGGAGTGCTTTCTCGAACAAGGGAAAAGCTAAAGACTTGGGCGCTGGAGCTCAGGGACGGAAGGGCTGAGGAGGAACCAAGGTGTGGGTGAAGGAAGGGAATCCTTATCTCCTTATAAAGGCCATGAATATCAAGCGCCTCCCCACTCGCCTATTCCCAAGGGCCGTGCAAACGGCACGGTTGGGTCACCCACGCCCGCATTGATGAGAATCCCGCGATAAGGGGGCACGATCTCTGCTTCGACAAGACGTGCCAATGGCAACCGCGTCTTAAGTGTGGAGCGGCAGACAAAAAACGGTTTGAAACTATGACCGGACAGACGTGATGTCATGTCATAATAAGCTGTCAGCAGATTAGACTCATGTAAAAATATATTCTCTCTGCGGTTGCGTATGGTGTGTGTAACAGGTCTGGATAATCATCCGAAGACTATCTTGGAGTTCGGAAAAAGGGGAACCCGCCTTGCAATGCCGAAGATAATCTGCGCGCCGGACTCCTCGTCATTGAAGCCAGGTTCAAGGGCTATTGAGGGACTCCTGGACTAAGGGGTCCTCGGGCGTCCAGCCTGTTATCCATTGGGCCGGACTGATGGGCTGTGAAGACATGAAGGTCGAAGACTGCACCCGTGTACGGATTGGACTCTACTTGCCGTGGAAGGCAAGCTTGGCAATCGACTATGTAGATTCCCTCTGATGTAACCGACTCCATGTAACCTTATATCTCTCCGGTGTCTATATAAACCGGAGAGCGTAGTCCGGATAGGGGGATACACATTATACCATAGTCATACAGTCTAGGCTTCTAGGGTTTAGCCATTACGATCTTGTAGTAGATCAACTCTTGTAACACTCATATTCATCAAGATCAATCAAGCAGGAAGTAGGGTATTACCTCCATAGAGAGGGCCCGAACCTGGGTAAACATCGTGTCCCCCGTCTCCTGTTACCATCGATCCTAGACGCACAGTTCGGGACCCCCTACCCGAGATCCGCCGGTTTTGACACCGACAGCCGAATCTAAAAGATTTCTAGAAGCAAAATTCAATCCGGCATAAAAATTTTGTATGATCATCCATAGATTTAAACCATGAGTAGGGCAATTTCTTATAATCAATTTCATCCTCTCCCAAGATTTTGCAACATGTTCATGATCAAGTTGCTTAAAATTCATAATATCGTTCCTAAGGGAGATGATCTCAGCGGGAGGAAAATACTTGGAAATAAAAGCATCTTTACACTTATTCCATGACTCAATACTGTTTTTAGGCAAAGATGAAAACCAAGTTTTAGCACGATCTCGTAGTGAGAACAGAAATAGCTTCAATTTAACAATATCATTATCCACATCTTTCTTATTTTGCATATCACACAGCTAACGAAATTATTTAGATGGGATGCGGCATCTTCACTAGGAAGGCCGGAAAATTGATCTTTCATAACAAGATTCAGCAAAACGGCATTAGTATCATAAGATTCTGCACTAGTGGCAGGAGCAATCGGAGTACTAGTAAAATTATTATTAGTAGTATTGGAAAAGTCACACAATTTGGTATTCTCTTGAGACATCGTGACAAAGCAAGTAATCTAACACACGAGCAAACAAAAAGCAAACGAAAAGACGAATGAAACATGGGCGAATAAAGAGGAAAATCTTTTTGTATTTTCTTGAAAATCGTTTTAGAAGTGGGGGAGAGGAAAACGAGAGGCAAATGGCAAATAATGTAATGCAAGAGATGAGAGTTTATGATGGGTACTTGGTAGGCTTGACGTAGATCTCCCCGAAACCAGCGCCGGAAATTCTTCCTGCTACTTCTTGAGCTTGCGTTGATTTTTCTCTTGAAGAGGAAAGGGTGATGCAGCATAGTAGAGATAAGTATTTCCCTCAGTTAGTCCTGGCCATCTCAGGCCCGGCCCTGTCGGCCCACCCAGGCCTGGCCCTAAAATCCAGGGCCTAGGCCCAATGGGCTTGCCCGTGGGCCGGGCTTGGGCCTGAGTTTTGAGCCCACCAGCAAGGCCTGGACGGGCTTGGGCTTGACATATTGGCATTTTAAGGAAGTGGCCCGGCCCACGGCCCTAAGCCCTAAGGGCTTTTCAGGGCTTTTTACTAGATGAGCTGGGCTTGGGCTTGAAAAGTAGGCCCGATGGTAGGGCCTGGGCCTTAGTTTTCTGCCATGGGCTTTTTTAGGCCCGGCATGGACCATGGCCAGATATGCCCTCAGTTAAGAACCAAGGTATCAATCCAGTAGGAGAAACGCGCAAGTCCCCAATAGATGCACCTTCGCCAACAATCAAACACTTGCACCGAATGCGATAAAGGGGCTGTCAATCCCTTCACGGTCACTTGCAAAGGTGAGATCTGATAGAGATAGATAAGACTAAATGAAAGATAACTAAATATTTTTGGGTTTTTTGGCTTAGAGATCTGAAATTAAAAGATTGCAAAATAGTAGATCAGAAACAAATATGATGTAAAATAGACGCAGGGGCCATAGGTTTCACTAGTGGCTTCTCTCTTGAAGGCAAATAATACGGTGGGTGAACAAATTACTGTCGAGCAATAGATAGAAAAGCGCAAAGTTATGACGATATCCAAGGCAATGATTATGCATATAGGCATCACGTTTGTGTCAAGTAGACCGACTCCTGACTGCATCTACTACTATTACTCCACACATCGACCGCTATCCAGACTGCATCTAGAGTAAGAACGGAGTAACGCCTTAAGTAAGATGACATGATCTAGAGGAATAAACTCAAGCAATATGATGAAAACCCCATCTTTTTATCCTCGATGGCAACAATTCAATACGTGTCTCACTACCCCTACTTTGTCACTGGTGAAATCACACAAGATTGAACCCAAAGCTAAGCACCTCTCCCAATGCAAGAAAAACCAAACTAGTTGGCCAAACCAAACCGATAATTCGAAGAGAAATACAAAGATATCAAATCATGCACATAAGAATTCATGGAAGATTCTAATAATATTCGTAGATAAGTTGATCATAAATCCACAATTCATCGGATCTCGACAAACACACCGCAAAAGAAGATTACATCGGATAGATCTCCAAGAACATCGAGGAGAACATGGTATTGAGAATCAAAGAGAGAGAAGAAGCCATCTAGCTACTAGCTATGGACCAGTAGGTCTAAGGTAAACTACTCACGCTTCATCGAAAGGGCAATAGGGTTGATGTATGCTACTTCTTGAGCTTGCGTTGGTCTTTCCCTTAAAGAGGAAAGGGTGATGCAGCAAAGTATAGATTAGTATTTCCCTCAGTTAGAGAACCAAGGTATCAATCCAGTAGGAGAAGAACACACAAATCACCAATACCTGCACAAACAATCAAACACTTGCACCCAACGTGATAAAGGGGTTGTCAATCCCTTCACGGTCACTTGCAAAGGTGAGATCTGATGGAGATAGATAAAACTAAACAAAAGATAACTAAATATTTTTGGGTTGTTTGGTTTATAGATCTAAAAATAAAAGATTGCAAAATAGTAGACCGGAAACAAATATGATGGAAAATTGACCCAGGGGCCATAGGTTTCACTAGAGGCTTCTCTCTTGAAGGCAAATAATATGATGGGTGAACAAATTAATGTGGAGCAATTGATAGAAAAGCGCAAAGTTATGACAATATCCAAGGCAATGATTATGCATATAGGCATAACGCCCGTGTCAAGTAGACCGACTCCTGCCTGCATCTACTACTATTAGTCCACAGATCGACCGCTATCCAGCATGCATCTTGAGTATTAAGTTCATAAAGAACGGAGTAATGCGTTAAGCAAGATGACATGATGTAGAGGATTAAACTCAAACAATATGATGAAAACCCCATCTTTTTATCCTCGATGTCAACAATTCAATACGTGTCTCGCTACCCCTACTTTCTCACTAGGTGAAATCACGCAAGATTGAACCCAAAGCTAAGCACCTCTCCCATTACAAAAAAAAACCAATCTAGTTGGCCAAATAAAACTGATAATTTGAAGAGAAATACAAATATATCAAATCATGCATATACGAATTCAGAGAAGATTCAAATAATATTCATAGATAAACTAATCATTAATCCACAATTCATCAGATCTCGAGAAACACACCGCAATAGAAGATTATATCGAATAGATCTCCAAGAACATCGAGGAAAACATGGTATTGGGAATCAAAGAGAGAGAAGAAGCCATCTAGCTAATAGCTGTGGACCCGTAGGTCTGAGGTAAACAACTCACGCTTCATCAGAAGGGCAATAGGGTTGATGTATGCTACTTCTTGAGCTTGTGTTGGTTTTTCCCTTGAAGAGGAAAGGGTGATGCAGCAAAGTAGAGATAAGTATTTCCCTCAGTTCGAGAACCAAGGTATCAATCCATTAGGAGAAGAACGCAGAAATCACCAATACCTGCACAAACAATCAAACACTTGCACCCAACGCGATAACGGGGTTGTCAATCCCTTCACGGTCACTTGCAAAGGTGAGATCTGATAGAGATAGATAAAACTAAACAAAAGATAACTAAATATTTTTTGGGTTTTTTGGTTTATAGATCTGAAAAATAAAATATTGCAAAATAGTAGTTCAGAAACAAATATGATGGAAAATAGACCCAGGGGCCATAGGTCTCACGAGAGGCTTCTCTCTTGAAGGCAAATAATATGGTGTGTGAACAAATTAATGTCGAGCAATTGATAGAAAAGTGCCAAGTTATGACGATATCCAAGGCAATGATTATGCATATAGGCATCACGTCCGTGTCAAGTAGACCGACTCCTGCCTGCATCTAATACTATTACTCCACAAATCGACCGTTATTCAACATGCATCTAAAGTATTAAGTTCATAAAAAACGGAGTAACGCCTTAAGTAAGATGACATGATGTAGAGGAATAAACTCAAGCAATATGATGAAAACCCCATCTTTTTATCCTTGATGGCAACAATTCAATACGTGTCTCGCTACCCCTACTTCCTCACTGGGTGAAATCATGCATGATTGAACCCAAAGCTAAGCACCTCTCCCATTGCAAGAAAAACCAATCTAGTTGGCCAAACCAAACCGATAATTCGAAGAGAAATACAAAGATATCAAATCATGCATATAAGAATTCATAGAAGATTCTAATAATATTCGTAGATAAGCTGATCATAAATCCACAATTCATTGGATCTCGACAAACACACCGCAAAATAAGATTACATCAGATAGATCTCCAAGAACATCGAGGAGAACATGGTATTGAGAATGAAAGAGGGAGAAGAAGCCATCTAGCTAGCTATGAACCCATAGGTCTAAGGTAAACTACTCACGCTTCATCGGAAGGGCAATAGGGTTGATGTATGCTACTTCTTGAGCTTGTGTTGGTTTTTCCCTTGAAGAGGAAAGGGTGATGCAGCAAAGTAGAGATAAGTATTTCCCTCAGTTAGAGAACCAAGGTATCAATCCAGTAGGAGAAGAATGCACAAATCACCAGTACCTGCACAAACAATCAAACACTTGCACCCAATGTGATAAAGGGGTTGTCAATCCCTTCACGGTCACTTGCAAAGGTGAGATGTGATAGAGATAGATAAAACTAAACAAAATATAACTAAATATTTTTGGGGGTTTTGGTTTATAGATCTAAAAATAAAAGATTGCAAAATAGTGATCGGAAACAAATATGATGGATAGTAGACCCAGGGGCCATAGGTTTCACTAGAGGCTTCTCTCTTGAAGGCAAATAATACGATGGATGAACAAATTAATGACGAGCTATTGATAGAAAATCGCAAAGTTATGACAATATCCAAGGCAATGATTATGCATATAGGCATCACATCCGTGTCAAGTAGACCGACTCCTGCCTGCATCTACTACTATTAGTCCACAGATCGACCGCTATCCAGCATGCATCTAGAGTATGAAGTTCATAAAGAACGGAGTAATGCGTTAAGTAAGATGACATGATGTAGAGGAATAAACTCAAGCAATATTTACTATGAAAACCCCATCTTTTTATCCTCGATGGCAACAATTCAATACGTGTCTCGCTACCCCTACTTTCTCACTTGGTGAAATCACGCAAGATTGAACCCAAAGCTAAGCACCTCTCCCATTGCAAGAAAAACCAATCTAGTTGGCCAAACAAAACTGATAATTCGAAGAGAAATACAAATATATCAAATCATGCATATATGAATTCAGAGAAGATTCAAATAATATTCATAGATAAACTAATCATTAATCCACAATTCATCGGATCTCGAGAAACACACCGCAAAAGAAGATTACATCGGATAGCTCTCCAAGAACATCGAGGAAACACATGGTATTGGGAATCAAAGAGAGAGAAGAAGCCATCTAGCTACTAGCTATGGACTCGTAGGTCTGAGGTAAACTACTCACGCTTCATCGGAAGGGCAATAGGGTTGATGTATGCTACTTCTTGAGCTTGCGTTGGTTTTTCCCTTGAAGAGGGAAGGGTGATGCAGCAAAGTAGAGATAAGTATTTCCCTCAGTTAGAGAACCAAGGTATCAATCCATTAGGAGAAGAACGCACAAATCACCAATACCTGCACAAACAATCAAACACTTGCACCCAACGCGATAAAGGGGTTGTCAATCCCTTCACGGTCACTTGAAAGGTGAGATCTGATAGAGATAGATAAACTAAACAAAAGATAACTAAATATTTTTTGGGTTTTTTAGTTTGTAGATCTGAAAATAAAATATTGCAAAATAGTAGTTCAGAAACAAATATGATGGAAAATAGACCCAGGGGCCATAGGTTTCACTAGAGGCTTCTCTCTTGAAGGCAAATAATACGGTGGGTGAACAAATTAATGTCGAGCCATTGATAGAAAAGCGCCAAGTTATGACGATATCCAAGGCAATGATTATGTAATATAGGCATCACATCCGTGTCAAGTAGACCGACTCCTGCCTGCATCTACTACTATTACTCCACACATCGACCGTTATCCACCATGCATCTAGAGTATTAAGTTCATAAAGAACGGAGTAACGCCTTAAGTAAGATGACATGATGTAGTGGAATAAACTCAAGCAATATGATGAAAACCCCATCTTTTTATCCTCGATGGCAACAATTCAATACGTGTCTTGCTACCCCTACTTTGTCAATAGGTGAAATCATGCAAGATTTAACCCAAAGCTAACCACCTCTCCCATTGCAAGAAAAACCAATCTAGTTGGCCAAACCAAACCGATAATTCGAAGAGAAATACAAATATATCAAATCATGCATATAAGAATTCTTAGCAGATTCAAAAAATATTCATAGATAAGCTGATCATAAATCCACAATTCATTGGATCTCGACAAACACACCGCAAAAGAAGATTACATCGGATAGATCTCCAAGAACATCGAGGAGAACATGGTATTGAGAATCAAAGAGAAAGAAGAAGACATCTAGCTATTAGCTATGGACTCATTGGTCTGAGGTAAACTACCACGCTTCATCGGAAGGGCAATTGGGTTGATCTATGCTACTTCTTGAGCTTGCATTAGTTTTTTCCCTTGAAGAGGAAACGGTGATGCAGTGAGGAGATAAGTATTTCCATCAGTTAGAGAACCAAGGTATCAATCCATTAGGAGAAGAACGCACAAATCACTAATACCTGCACAAACAATCAAACACTTGCACCCAACACGATAAAGGGGTTGTCAATCCCTTCACGGTCACTTGGAAAGGTGAGATCTGATAAAGATAGATAAATAAAACTAAACAAAAGATAAAATATTTTTGGGTTTTTTGTTGCATAGATCTGAAAGTAAAGATTGCAAAATAGTAGATCGGAAACTAATATGATGGATAATAGACCCAGGGGCCATAGGTTTCACTCGAGGCTTGTCTCTTGAAGGCAAATAATACAGTGGGTGAACAAATTACTGTCGAGCAATAGATAGAAAAGCGCAAAGTTATGACGATATCCAAGGCAAATATTATGTAATATAGGCATCACGTCCGTGTCAAGTAGATCGACTCCTGCCTGCATCTACTACCATTACTCCACACATGGACCGCTATCCAGCATGCATCTAGAGTGTTAAGTTCATAAAGAACGGAGTAACGCCTTGAGTAAGATGACATGATGTAGAGGAATAAACTCAAGCAATATGATGAAAACCCCATCTTTTTATCCTCGATGGCAACAATTCAATACGTGTCTCACTACCCCTACTTTGTCACTGGGTGAAATCACGCAAGAATGAACCCAAAGCTAAGCACCTCTCCCATTGCAAGAAAAACTAATCTACTCGGCCAAACCAAACCGATAATTCGAAGAGAAATACAAAGATATCAAATCAAGCATATAAGAATTCATAGAAGATTCAAATAATATTCGTAGATAAGCTGATCATAAATCCGGAATTCATTGGATCTCGACAAACACACCGAAAAAGAAGATTACATCGGATAGATTTCCAGGAACATCAAGGAGAACATGGTATTGAGAATCAAAAAGAGAGAAGAAGCCATCTAGCTACTAGCTATGGACCCGTAGGTCGGAGGTAAACTACTCACACTTCATCGGAAGGGCAATTGGGTTGATGTATGCTACTTCTTGAGCTTGCGTTGGTTTTTCCCTTGAAGAAGAAAGGGTGATGCAGCAAAGTAGAGATTAGTATTTCCCTCAGTTAGAGAACCAAGGTATCAATTCAGTAGGAGAAGAACGCACGAATCACCAATATCTGCACAAACAATCAAACACTTGCACCCAACGCGATAAATGGGTTGTCAATCCCTTCACGGTCACTTGCAAAGGTGAGATCTGATAGAGATAGATAAATAAAACTAAACAGAAGATAAAATATTTTTGGGTTTTTTGTTGTATAGATCTGAAAGTAGAGATTGCAAAATAGTAGATCGGAAACTAATATGATGGAAAATAGACCCGGGGGCCATGGGTTTCACTAGAGGCTTCTCTCCTGAAGGCAAATAATACGGTGGGTGAACAAATTACTGTCAAGCAATAGATAGAAAAGCGCAATGTTATTTCGATATCCAAGGCAATGATTATGTAATATAGGCATCACGTCTATGTCAAGTAGACCGACTCCTGCCTGCATCTACTACTATTACTCCACACATCGACTGCTACCCAGCATGCATCTAGAGTATTAAGTTCATAAAGAACGGAGTTACGCCTTAAGTAAGATGACATGATGTAGAGGAATAAACTCAAGCAATATGATGAAAACCCCATCTTTTTATCCTCGATGGCAACAATTCAATACGTGTCTCGCTACCCTACTTTGTCACTGGGTGAAATCACGAAAGACTGAACCCAAAGCTAAGCACCTCTCCCATTACAAGAAAAACCAATCTAGTTGGCCAAACCAAAGCGATAATTCGAAGAGAATTACAAAGATATCAAATCATGCATATAAGAATTCAGAGAAGATTCAAATAATATTCATAGATAAGCTGATCATAAATCCACAATTCATCACATCTCGACAAACACACCGCAGAAGAAGATTACATCGGATAGATCTTCAAGAACATCGAGGAGAACATGGTATTGAGAATCAAAGAGAGAGAAGAAGCCATCTAGCTACTAGCTATGGACCCCTAGGTCTGAGGTAAACTACTCACGCTTCATCGGAAGGGCAATAGAGTTGATGTAGATGCCCTCCGTGATCGAATCCCCCTCCGACAGGATGTCGGAAAAGGCCCCAAGATGGGATCTCACGGGAATAGAAGGTTGTGGCAGTGGAAAAGTGTTATCGTGGATGCTTCTGGTGGTTTGGGAATATATGTGAATATATAGGAGGCAAAGCTAGGTCAGGGGGTCATCGAGGGGCCCACAAGGTAGGGGGGCGCGCCTTCCACCCTTGTGGCCGCCTCATGGCTCTTCTAACTTGAGCTCCAAGTCTCTTGGGTGTCTTCTAGTCCAAGAAAAATCATCGCGAAGGTTTTATTCTGTTTGGACTCCGTTTGGTATTCCTTTTTCGCGAAGCTAAAAAACAAGGAAAAAACATAAACTGGCACTGGGCTTTAGGTTAATAGGTTAGTCCCAAAAATAATATAAAATAGCATATTAATGTATATAAAACATGCAAAACAGATAATATAATAGCATGGAACAATCAAAAATTATAGATACGTTGGAGACGTATCAAGCATCCCCAAGCTTAATTCCTTCTCGTCCTCGAGTTGGTAAATGATAAAAACAAAAAATTTGATGTGGAATGCTACCTAACATATTTATCCATGTAATTTTCTTTATTGTGGCATGAATTTCAGATCCATAAGATTCAAAACAAAAGTTTAATATTGACATAAAAACGATAATACTTCAAGCATACTAACAAGGCAATTATGTCTTCTCAAAATAACATAGCTGTTGGGGATATGATAAAAACAGGTCTACGGGTTATACACCCCCAACAGGTCTACGGGTTATACACCTTTCTTCATGGTCTACGGAGTAGAGGCGGTTCTCCCTAGTGACATCCGTCACGACTCACCTCGTGTGGCGGCTTATGTTGAAGCTGACAATAAAAAATCACGTCAGGAAGCACTTGACCTATTATATGAGGAGTGTGACATCGCAGCGGCTCGTTCGGTGATTTACCAGCAAGATCTGCGCCGTTACCACAGCCGCCGGGTTAAGACCAGAACTTTCCAAGAAGGCGATCTAGTGCTCCGGCTCATCCAGGATCAGTCTGATATGCACAAGTTATCCCCACCTTGGGAAGGGCCCTTTGTGGTCAGCAAGAATATGAACAATGGGTCATACTACCTTATCGATGTTCGAGAGCACAAAGACTCACCTAAGTCGGAGGAGGAGACCCACCGGCCCTGGAATATTGCTCATCTTCGGCCTTACTACACCTGAGCCACCGACTCTTCTAATGTACATATTTTGACAATGTATATATTATGATCAATATAATAAAGTCGGCATCCCTGTTAAAGCAGGGCCTCTGTCGTTTTTCTCTTTAAACAACGAGTTTTTGGTCACTTGGGGGCTTATGCTTTATAGAGCAAAGTTATGATTACCCTTTGATCCGGCTTATAGGCCACACACACACACAAAAAACTTGGGGGCTTGGTACCCAGGTTAAAGGGACCAAAGAGAGTCTGTTGCAAAAGCACAACTCAAACATAGGTGCCCATTGAGCATAGCTCAGAAATATTGCTTGGGGGCTCTTTTGTTCTAAAGAACAAGAGTTGTTATAACCCTTGTGATAGGCTTAAAAGCCAGGCTTGGAAGCCGGGTGTATTCACCTAAAACCCCGGGTTATCCTGCCTTTTTAAGTAAGCCACTCCACCCAGGTATTCCTGGAATGACCTGCCGAACGTTTGAAAAGTCAATCTTATGCAGACCCTGAACTTGTCAAAGTTAAAACAACGATTGGTTATGTGAGGTCCATCTTATAAGGTTTGTAAAACGGTTTAACTCAGTGGCTTGTGCAGCCTATGAAAGCACTCGATTTTTGGCCTAGCAGCCCATGAAAAGCCTCGCTTTCGTGTATTTTTATTCGACAGATCTTTTGAAGTTTATTTGATAAGGCTTATAAAGTTTTATTATCACAATTCACCGGTGTTTATTAACCGGGCTTGGCTTTCGACTATAAGTCGTCAGTGCATAATAAGTCAATATCCGGTGTTTATTGACCCGGCCTGGCTTTTGACTATAAGTCGCCAGTACGAGATAAAATAATATTCGATGTTTATTAACCCGGCCTAGCTTTATTCATAAGCCGGCAACATATGATAATTACTAGTGCTCAAGTTTTGGGTTGTCGCCCATATTCTACTGGTTTGGTACACCAACAGTGTGATCAAATATCAAAGGTATGACATATTTTGTTATAATTAAGCAATGGCCTGGTTATAAGCTATTTTAGTTTCCAGTGATTATGTATTGGGCATTATGACCCGTCCTGTGGTAAACCGTGGGACACTTGTGATCTGTTTTTGCATATAGGAACAGACTCAAAAAGCTGATATTATAAACATCAGTGGCAGATATTCAATTGGCAGTCTCATGCAAAGCAAAACGCGCACAATGGCATGGCAGATTCAAAGTTTTACTACCATATTACACACCTCCACGGGCCAAATGAGATCAAAGTGTTTTTCAAAAGATCAAGTGTTAGAGCCGCCCGACGGTTCAGTCTTCTTGGCCTTGCTGCTCAGAGTCTTCTGCATCATCCTTTGCCGGCTCTTCGTCTTCTTCCGCCGTCTGAAAAGTTGGTGATGACCAATTGATGCCAGATAAATCTTCAAATTCAGCCTCATCACCTATAAGCTCAGGCGGATCGACTTCAGGAGCAAAGGTGTGCTTACGGATTGGCGGGATTAAGTCCATCACTTTGTAAGCCGGAGTTGGCATCTTCTTATTCTCCTGGTCATAAGCCGGATGGTACTTGGAGAGGTTCGAGTCATTGGCAATCAGAGTGGCCATTGGACGAATTTCCTTTACGCAGGCTGAGAAGTCTTTCTGACCGAAAGGTGTACCATCTTCTTTCAAGCTTGGGTAACCAGTGGCTACCTCAGACGGGTCAAGCTCTGGTACCCATGCCTTGGCCCGGCTCAAAGCCGTCACGGCGCCGGCTCTTGCAGATGATCGCTTTATCTCATCAAATCTTACAGGCAGCACAGAGAGTTTCTTCAAAACATCTATCAACATAGTTGGTGCTTGACCTGTTGGTGAAATGGCGGCTAGTGCATGTTGAGTCCCGGTGTACAGCTACTCAACAAGTGTGTAGACAACTTTAAGCTTCACAAGCATGTCTTGATTGAGATTGCTGCTCCTGGGACCTGGATATATCGCAGAATGATTAAATGGCGGGTTATATGATCAAAATAATGATTCATTTTTGATACTTGGCAAGGCGACTCACCAAAGATAGCTGAAACCATCTGAGTTACATGACGTTTTAAACCGGTAAGCTCAGTGGTCACTTCTTGAAGCGCTGCCTCTGCCTTCTCAGCACGTTGGGTTAAAACCGTCTTTTCATCTGCCCAAGCCTTTTTCTCTGCCTCAAAGCTGGTCTTCAGTTTTTCCAACTCAGCCACGCTAAATTGGAATTTCAACTCAGCCTTCCAGGTTTCAGTTTCCTGAGTCGCCAGCCGGGTCTTGGCATCATTCAATTGGGACTCCAGTTCAGCAGTGGCATCCTGTATAAAGTATAGAGTTATCAACATTTGAATCAAGATTACAAGAATACAAGTCCCAAGTCTTTTGCCAGCAACAACACTTGACACTTGGGGGCTAATGTCTATCAAAGAAATTTTTCAAGACAACGGCTCTTATGAATAAAGTCCCAAGTACTTTGCAAGCAAGACTTTGGCACTTGGGGGCAAATGCATATCGTTTGTATTTTCTTCATCATGAGCCGGAAGTGATGTAACAGTCCCAACCGACTCATGGGGGCTATGCAGTCAAGCTCTCTTTTATATGCAAAAACAAATAGGACTGGCTCATTCCTACGGATTAAGCCGACCCTTGGGGGCTACGGATGCAAAACTCAACTTGTGTAAATATCTGGGTTACATTTAAATCGGACAAGGAGGGATTCTAGGACAGAAGATTCTAGATTTTTTTCTAAAGTCTACAACCTATTCAATCTTGTCATAGCCAGTAGACTTGGGGGCTGGCAGGATATATATAAATTACTTAAAGCTGGAAGTCATACCTCATATTTCTGGTGCGTCTGTTTCACCATATCAATTTCAAGGTCGCGGCTGGAGTGGACCTAGCTGAGGTAGCCGGAGAGGATCTCATTGCTGCTCAATTGTGCATAATGGGATATATCAAACTTCAGTTTTCGCCTCTCAATAACCTCTTGCTTGGCAGTGTGTTTGGCCAAAGCTATTGGATTTCCCGGTTCAACAAAGCCGGTGCCAGTAATCAATACATCATCATTGTGAGCCTCTGACGGCTTAGGTGAGCCTGAGGGGGCAGGAGTTGAAGGGTTAATAGCAGTGCCGTCAACACTGAGATCCGGAATCTCAGGCGGAGTGACAGTAACAGGTTCCTCCGGCTGTTTGTCAGTAGCTTCAAGAACGGAGACTTGTGGCTCTGGCTCAACAGTTTTCGGTGCTTCAGTTGGTTTGTTCACCTTCGCCTTCTTGTTGGGCTTTGCTTGTCCACTACACGGATTATGACAAGTTAGTGTAAATATAAGGGTATGAAGAATTACAGGGTCAAATCAATTGCTATTACCCAGGGGCAGTTTTGAAAGCCGGCAACTCAGTTTGTGATGAGTCGCCAGAGGAAGAACGGGCAAGTTCCTGATTAAGGGTCATCAACAGAGTTAGAAGGTAAACAGATAAGATCCGCCAAACAGATAAAAGAGTAATTAGGGAAAGAACCTTGTTTCGACGTTTTCGAGGGGCAGGAGTGTTCCGTAAGCCGGATGATAGCTCGTCACCTCCACTGGTCCGGGTCTGGCGGTGGTTCTCGTGTTGCTGTTGCTTCAAAAGAAAGTGAGGATCCAGATAAGCCAAGGGGTGTGAAAACCTTACTTTCCGGGTTACTTGTCAAAGTTTCTGTCTTGGCAAAGGGTCTGAGCCAGAGGAAATAATAGTTACTTCTTCTTCAGCTGCTTGGCTGGCTCCCGTGTCAGCCTGATAATAATCAGTGTCAATAAGGTGATTGAAAAATAAGCCAAGAGAGTCGAGGGCTACCTCCGACTCAGAGGTGTCATCCAGCTTGAGCAGGTCAGATGCGCTTGGTTTCTTCTTCTTCTTGGTGGTCTTCTTGGCGGCTTTCCTAGCGGCCTTTTTGGCAGCCCTGGCCTTTTTAGCAGCCTCGTGGTCATACTCCACCTTCCAAAATTCAGACTTAGCCTGCAAAGGTTATTAAGGGTTGAGTTAATAAGATATTTCAAATGACGAGGTGAAGATAAGTAAGTTCAAAGGCTTACATCTGGTGGCGGGTTAAGCTTGTAAAAAGGGGCCAGACCCACTTTGACACAATCTTCCGAGTCTTCATTCAGAAGAGACTTAACCATTTCATTGATTGCTTCATCAGTTAATGGTGCGGAGCTGTGGCGCAGTGAATCTTTTTCCCCACCAGTGTAAGTACACATTAAGCCGGTACGGCGGCTTAGCGGAATGATCCGCCAAGAAACCCAACACCTGACTAAATCAACACCAGTCCGCCCATTTCCCAGCAGAGCTTTGACCTTCACAATAGTAGGTGCAATCTTCTTCCGTTCAGCGGCGGTAAGTTTTTCGGGAAGGTTATGTTTTGGGTCCAGGTGTTCAACACGGTAACTCGGCAGTGGATTCTCGTCAGCCGGAGAAGTATCCTTGCAATAAAACCACGTCTGGTTCCAGTCTTTGGGGTGACTCGGCAAGCAGGCGTAAGGAAAGATGGCATCTCTTCTGCGTTGAATTGAAATTCCGCCGAGCTCCAAGCTAGGGCCATTTGTGAACTCAGTCTGGCGGTTTAAGTAAAAATACTCTCTAAAGAGTTCAACACTAGGCTCCTCTTCAAGGTACACCTCACAGAAGACTTGAAAGTTGCAAATATTTGACACGGAATTGGGTCCGATGTCTTGAGGGTGGAGCTGGAAAAAGTGCAGAACATCTCGGAAGAATTTAGAGCCGGGCGGTGAGAAGCCCCGGTTCATGTGGTCAGTAAAAACGATGACTTCACCGTCCCTCGGCTGAGGTTTTTCTTCACCCGGGTTAGGAGCACGGTAATGCATTACACTCTTGGCGGGCAGATACCCGGCTTTGAAAAAGTCTTTGAAAGTGCCCTCGGTGACGATGGAAGGGACCCAATTGCATGTGTACACTGTTTTGGGCGGCATTGTGAAAGAAAGCCTAAAGGAAAGAAAAAGTGCCGGCTCAAGTTAATTGGTGAAATCACAGTTTAAGCGATGACAGTATAATATTCAGAATGGCGGCTTAAGTGAGGACTAATGGTATATGAGTAATTGTAAGCCGGACGTGTAAGCCGCCATGAAAGGTACATGTATTCAAAATCTGACAAAGGGTAAAATTCTACTAAGTGTTGGACAAACAGGTTTCACAGATTAAAGTTATGGATTTGGATCTGAAACTGTTCAGAAAAAGGGAATAAATTCGAAACCTACAGTGGCGACAGTGGAAAAGCAGAGGTGCTCTAAAGGGGATCTGTAGCGATGAAGGTATATTCTAGTATAAAAAACAGATGCTAAAACTACTACCGCGCGAGATTTGTGTGGTTTTTAGATCTTATCCATGGATATAAACAAGGATAAAGAAGGGCGGCGACGAACACTGACGAGCATCGACGAACACTGAAGAATGCCGAAACCCTAATACCAGATCTAGGGCAAAAGAAAGGAGGGCTTACCGATGCTGATGAGATGGCGGAGAGGCGCCGCGGTTCTCTGGTCCGTTCAGGGTGATGCAGCGGCCGGAGTTGAGGTCGGAGACGAAGGTCGACAGCGGCGGAGCTCGTGCGGGTTGGTGCGTCGCGAGGAGAAGGAAGAAAGTGAGAAGGAAAGGGGTAGAATGAGAGGAGATTCCAAGGTCTTATTTATAAGACTGGAAGGACAAGTGATAGCGCGCGAGAATTGAGGAGGCGGAAATGGATAAGCGACGGCGCGGACGCCTCGATTTTCGGTGGAACAGTAAAGAAGAAGATTTATTAAAGATTTGGGTTCTGTGAAGCATTAATGGCAGGTGACGTCATGGTGGGTTATCGCAATTTTTGGAGATGACATCATGGCGGGTTATGATATTTCACAGTAAGAGGAGGAAGGATTTTTCTAAGTATTGAAGATTGACATGAACAAGTTCAAGTCGACCTGGGGCCTAATGTTGGGGATATGACTATCAGGTATGACCCACCCAGGAGGGGCCGGGTCATCCCTGTGACGGTTCATCTCAATGAAGCCCAAGAGTATAATAATATTGGCGGTTCATAGGTAGGCTTAGTAGAGGGCCCAGACCCGAAGGCGGCTCAAGGCCCACGAATATAAACCGCCATGAATATGTGGACTTGTATTGTAAGGCATGTAAGAAAGGTCACCGAGCCGGACACGTTGTATGAGCCAGCCGGGACTCTGTAGGCCGCAGGGCGTCAACCCGTGTATATAAGGGGACGACCTGGCGGCGGCTTAGGACAAGAAACAACAGATCGAGAGCCAGGTTAAGCGTATTCGCTCCGTGGTCATCGAAACCCTAGCAATACCACCTCAAACTGGATTAGGCCTTTACCTTCACCGCAAGGGGCCGAATGTCGGGACCCCGATTCCAAGTCACACCGATCTAGCCTGTAACACCTCATATCACTTTGCGGCCTCACGCACGGTACTCCCACGGGTGTCGCCTTACCATGGCCCGGGACCGTTTGCGCCTTTTGGCTCACGTATATGACAATGTCGCTAGCATCCATATGACATAGAACCCGGGCCGACATGGCTAGTCGTGAACCCAAAGCGGCACTAACGTATGGGGACAGGCATACATGAATCAACATCGAACGTGTCGGTCAGCAGCGTGCGAATCCGGGCTGTAGCACTGGGCTAACAGGACTCCGGGAACCCGGGCTGTAGCAGGCTAGGCAGGACTCCAGATGTCACCGCGTGACATTTCCCCGAAGGGACAGACACAGGAACGATATGAAACACATGCCGGCCAGTCAAGTGTCCAGAGCAGTAGTGCTGGGCTAGCAGGACTCCGGTGAACCGGGCTGTAGCGGACTACTATGGCTCAAGGAGGCACTAGACTACATTTCCCCATAAGAGAGGCTGCTAAGGATAGACAACTAGATTGTCGGATCCCACACATACCAAGCATTTCAATCATACACACAATATGCTTGATATGTGCAAATACAACATGGCATCACAACAAGACTCTACGACTCAGAGTATTTATTCATTAGGCTCCGAAGAGCCAGATATTACAAACATGGGTCTCATGACCCAACACTCAGAGCATACAAGTCAAAGCACATGCGGAAGCTTAACATGTCTGAGTACAGACATCTACAAATGAAAAAGGCTGAGAAGCCTGACTATCTACTAGATCCTGCCGAGGGCACAAGATCGTAGCTGAGGTATCAAGCTAAACGTCGAAGTCCACACGGAACTACTAGCGAGACTGACGTCTCTCTGCAAAACATAAAATAAGCAAACGTGAGTACAAATGTACCCAGCAAGACTTACATCAGAACTATCTACATATGCATCGGTATCAACAAAGGGGGTGGTGGAGTTTAACTGCAGCAAGCCAGCTTTGACTCGGTGGCTATCCTGAACTATGACTGCAAGTAACTCTTTTGAGGTGGCGCACACGAGTCCACATATTCACCATATCAATACACCACTATGGATCCGCTCCCGTCTCCCTACGAGAACGCCATCCATAGCACTCACGCTTATCTTGCGCATTTTAGAGTATCCACTTTCACTTGTCTATGAACTGTACAGGCAACCCAGAAGTCCTTTTCCGCGGACACGGCTATTCGAATAGATCATATTAACCCTGCAGGGGTGTACTTCGTCACACACGCTCTCGCCACTTACCACCATGTACACCTCGTGTACCTCGGCAACCTTCAAGCGGAAGCCTGGCGAGGGAGTCGGCCACGACCTGACTAACCACACAAGTCTCTAGTCCAGGTTTATCGCCTATTCGGGTTCCATCCGCAAGGAGATCCGGCCGGGGTGTCGCTCACGGCCCCAAACGATGTGAACAGGGTTCCCAAGCCCACCTCGACGGATGGATCTACGCTTGGTACACCGTGCCACGGTGCCTAGTCTGTCCCAAGCCCACCTGTACCGGGTACCACTTGGTAGACTACTAACACTACCTACAAACACCAGAAACTAGTTGCAACTCCTGGACAGAGATCAAGTTGATTAATAAGTCGAGAGGGGCACTTAAGCATTCCAATGTGTGGTAGTAACTGTTCATAGATCACAAACACAGAACTCAGTTCCTGAGGACGGTTTCAATGAGACAACCCACCATGTACTCCTACATGGCCTCTCACCGCTACCTTTACCAAATCGTGCTCACACACTTAGCTCTCACACAGTAGGACATGTTCACCACTTCCCAATTCATCCCCGATGAATCAGACCTGACACAACTCTAAGCAATAGCAGGCATGACAAACAAGCCAGAATGAGTAGGCACATCAGGGCTCAAACAACTCCTACTCATGCTAGTGGGTTTCATCTATTTACTGTGGCAATGACAGGTCATGCAGAGGATAAAGGGGTTCAGCTACCGCAGCAAGTAACAGTTGAAGCGTTGTTGTCCTAATGCAGTAAAAAGAGAGCAGGAGCGAGAGAGTGGGACTGTATCGAAATGAACAAGGGGGTTTGCTTGCCTGGCACTTCTGAAGATAGCATTGAGACTTCATTAGTGACAGCGATCACAACGTCGGAACATCGTCTACTGAGGGGGGACAAACACCGGCAACAGAGAAGAAATATAATCAATGCAATGCACAATATGATGCATGATCATGACATGGCAATATGCTGTGGTTTGGGTTAATGCAACTAGCAGCAAGTTAAATGGAGTTGGCTTGAATCAAAGATTCAAATTCAGACTCCATATGTGATTTCTTAAATGCCATTTAATTGAATTGTCCTAAACAGTAGTCATAAGTTGTTCTAACATGCATGGAAATAGTACAGATGGATAGATTGGATTTTTCTGATCATTTTTCATATATAAATTATTTTATTTGGAGTTACGGTTGATTTTCTATGATTTTTAGAAGTTTATAGGATTTTCTGGAATTTCCTGAATTGTTTTAAATACAGAAACTATTTACTGCATCAGCATGGCGTCGGTGTGACGTCAGCAGGTCAATGGGTCGTCCAGGTCAAACCTGACGTGTGGGGTCCACACGTCAGTGACTAACTAACTTAACCTAAATTAATTAGTGTTAAACTAATACTAACTAAAAGCGTCAGGGGGGTGGTCCACGCGTCAGTGACACAGGGGAGGTCAAACCCCCTGGTCAGTGGGGTCAAACCCGCCGGACTTGGTCCACGGCTCGTTGCCGGTGAAGCCCGAGACGGCGGAGGGCGCGGGATTTGCCCACGGTCGACCAAATCGGCCGCGGTTTGGTCCTACGCGTAGCTGGGGCTCGCGCGCATCTGGTAGGGCAAGCGGGAGGAGCTGGGGTGGAGCGAGCTCGCCGGAGTCGAGCTCGTGGCGGCGGCCGGAGTTTGGACGGGGCTGGGTTCGGCGCTACGGTGCACGGGAGGAGGAGCTGGTGGTGGCTACATGCTCCTGGTGCTGCGCTGAGCACAGCGGTGAGCTTGGCTTCGAGCCACTGTGGCTCTAGCCACGTCGGCGACGAGGCACGGCGGTGGTGAGGTTCGGCCGCGGTGGTTAGTGGGGCTAGAGGAAGGAATCGACGGCAGGGAGAGAGGGGTTGGGTGAGGGGCTCACGGTGGTTGCAGCGGTGGCCTCTTCGAGCTCGAGGAAGGCCGGACGGCGACGGGTCGACGATGGCGATCCGCGGCGGCCGACGATGAAGAAGAGGTCGGGGACGGCGTTTTGAGGCGTCTGGCGTCGAGTGGGTCGACGAGGAGGATGAGGGCGTCGAGGCGGAGGCCATGGACACGTCGGCGAGGCGAGGGAGGGCCTGTGGCCATGGCTATGGTGACAGCGAGCTCGCGGCCGCCTCGGCCATGGTGGAGAGGGCGAGAGGGAGGCGGGGCGGTCAGAGCGATCCAGACGGCTCTCGCGGGTCTCTTCGCGGCGCCACGCAAGCTAGCAGGCAGGAGGTGGCATGGGCGCGTGTGTGCGCACGGCAAGCACGCGCTCGGCGTCCTTCTGGCGTGGTGGAGACGACGACTGGCGTCGGCCAGCTGGTTTGGGCCGTGCTGGGCCAGGCCAGGTAAGCCCCAGGTGAGTTTGCTCTCTCTCTCTCTCTCTTTTATTTCTGTTTCTGTTTTTTTCTATTTCTGTAATTGTTCTGTTTTGAATTAGTAAAATACCAATTCATTTTGTAAAATCCTTAAAATAGTTGTGGGCACTTTTGAAAATATCTCCAATAGCCCTCAAATGCTTTCAAGATTATTTGGACAGTTAAAATATTTTATAGAATTTAAATGTCCAAATTCAAATACTTATGATTTAATTCAAAAATCCAGAATGTCCTAGAAAAGTGTGCACCATTTTTGCCAGGGGTTTTAGCCCAATCCAGAAATGATGAACATTTTGTGAAGGGCATTTTGGGTTCATTGAAACCAATTTTAGTAAACCCTAGTTGGCTTCAGGGGGGTGCTGGGGGTTCTGTCATCCCCATTTCAAGTTTCTGCAAAATTCAAACATGATGCACACATGAAGCTAGCCTAGTGCAATACGAGAAGCTAGGGATGTGACACCGAACCAGTATAAACTCCTCGTGTCCTTTGTCCTGATTAACCCCTTTAAGCTAATCTTGTTGCGATGGCTCCACGACTAAGTCCTCACACTAGGACATCTGCCGTGACAATTCCACGACAATAGCCAAAGAAATCTATCCCTAAAAAATCATATAGTCTGGCTATGCTCCATCTTCATCACACAAAATATTCAAATCATGCACAACCCCGATGACAAGCCAAGCAATTGTTTCATACTTTTGGTGTTCTCAAACATTTTCAACTTTCACACAATACATGAGTGTGAGCCATGGACATATCACTATAGGTGGAATAGAATATCGTGGTTGTGGAGAAGACAAAAAGAAGGAGATAGTCTCACATCAACTAGGTGTATCAACGGGCTATGGAGATGCCCGTCAATAGATATCAATGTGAGTGAGTAGGGATTGCCATGCAACGGATGCACTAGAGCTATAAGTGTATGAAAGCTCAAAAATAAACTAAGTGGGTGTGCATACAACTTGCTTGCTCATGAAGACCTAGGGCAATTTGAGGAAGCCCATTGTTGGAATATACAAGCCAAGTCCTATAATGAAAAATTCCCACTAGTATATGAAAGTGACAACATAGGAGACTCTCTATCATGAATATCATGGTGCTACTTTGAAGCACAAGTGTGCAAAAAGGATAGTAGCATTGCCCCTTCTCTCTTTTCTCAATTTTTTTTGTTTGGCTTCTTTGGCCTCTTTTTTTTGTTGGCTTCTTTGGCCTCTTTTATTTTTTTCCTCACATGGGACAATGCTCTAATAATGAAGATCATCACACTTTTATTCACTTACAACTCAAGAATTACAACTCGATAATAGAACAAAATATGACTCTATATGATTGCCTCCGGTGGTGTACCGGGATGTGCAATGACTCAAGAGCGACATGTATGAAAAATGATGAAAGGTGGCTTTGCCACAAATAAGATGTTGTAACACCCCGCATGTAACTTGCCATATTTGTAACTCCGACGCTTGCCATTTCCGGCTATGTGTTTTGTTTTTCCCTCCGTTGTCGGGTTTTTGTCTTTCGTTTTGTATTTTGTCATGTCATGCATTTTCATATCATGTCATCATGTGCATTGCATTCGCATACGTGTTCGTCTCATGCATCCGAGCATTTTCCCCGTTGTCCGTTTTCCAATCCGGCGCTCCTATCTCCTCCGGTGCACCCCTCTAGTTCTCTTTCGCGTGCGTGTGTCAAACTTTCTCGGAATGGACCGAGGCTTGTCAAGTGGTTTTATTATACCACCCGGAGACTACCGGTCAAGTTTCGTTCCATTCGGAGGTCGTTTGGTGCTCCAACGGTTAACCGGGCCTCCGCAATGTCCATTTGAGTATCCAGCAAAAACCCCCTCCAAAACCAGCCCAAAGCCCACCAAACTCTCTTCCATGCTCTAGGTCGTTCGATCACGATCGTGTGGGCGAAAACCGCACCTCATTTGGAGTCTCCTAGCTCCCTCTACCTATAAATGAGTGGGCATCCCGAAAAACGAAATCTCAGACGAAACCCTAACCCTCTCCCTCCGCGCCGCCGGACGCGTCCGCTCCGGCCGGACAACGTCCGCCGCGCGCCCGGCCAACCGGGGCGCGCCACGTCACCAGC
>NC_057796.1:319660840-319670511 GCF_018294505.1 Triticum aestivum | reverse complement strand
GCCGCCGCCCGCCGCCGGCCTCCCCTCCGGCGCCGCCCGCCGCCGCCCTCCGGGCCCTCCTCCACCGGCGCCGCCCGCCACCGCCGGCTCCTCTTCTTCCCGCCGGCGGCCCGAGCTCCTCGAGACCCGATCGGATCTGGTAAGGGCGCCCTCCCGTTGACTTTTCTCGTCTCAAAATTCTCCCAAGTCCTCTTTTATTCTCAGCAAGTGCCTATGTTCCCGATGCCGTAACTTCTTGCATGTAGCTCCGATTCGCGCGTATAATATGTCAAATTGTTCGCCTCATGATGCTCTTCATTTTGTTCAATTGCATCATTTTCATTAGAGGTCATCTTGATGCCCAAATCTTCGTTGGAAGAGGGCTAGTTGCTGTTAATCTCTGGTTCTTATCAGAACTTGGAGATTTGTCATTTTTGTATCATTTATTCTGTGCATCTTTTGAGCATGAGCTCTACATGTGTTTTGAAGTATGCCATGCCATCTTTCCATTGGTATAGTCCATGTATTTTTGTGATCTTTGTGGTGACTAGCACAAGCATGCAAAGTAGGCCCCGTAATATTTCTGATTTCAGGGACTTAGAGAATCTCTAAGTCTTTGTCTGCTGTAATTTTGTTGCCATGTAAACTTGATGCTAGAGAGAGATCCATGCATATTTTGGAGATGTTCAGTAAGGATGTTTTGTAGCTATAGTTGTAATTGATCCATTCCTGCAATTTTTTGCAATTTTAGAGTACCATAGCATGACTCAATCTTGCTCTACTTTTGCTATAAAATATTTCTGGCAGATTCTTAACATGATTTTCAATCTTGCCAAGCTTATTGTGGTTGATCCATATATGCTATGCAATTTTTCTTACCATGGATAGCTTCATAAACATGCCATATTGCTGTAGGTATGCTTGGTTTTTCATGCATTGCTCTGTAGTGAGTGCATCAAGCTCACAAAGAGGCCTACATATTAACATTTCTGCCATGCTCTGTTTTTCTGCTGAGTCTGAAACCTGATAACGAAACTTGCTATGTTTACATGCTTGCCATCATATCTTCTGGTCCTTTCTGGCTTATGGTCAGTAAGGGACTTTTGTAATGTGCATTTAGTAGAACACTACCATGCCTTGTTTTGCTATGTTAAGTTCCTGTAGCATGTTGATTTCGTGCTCTGAACATTGCTACCTGATGCTGTTTTCTGCCATGTCCAGTTTTCCACTAAGTCTGTGAACCTGTAATCTTTTGCACTTTTGCCATGCTTGTTTGAGCTTGATATGTTATGAACTAGCAGTAGCTCAGTGTTCATCTTTTGTCAAGCATCTCCTGTAGATTACTGCCATATGCTTTGTTGCTATGTTGGGATGCTGTAGCATTGCTACTTGTTGCATTTTAAGTGCTATCTTGCTGTTTATCGCAGATTATTGTCATTCTTGTTTTGCTTGCCATTTGCAAACCGTGCATCCGATTCCGGTGATCTTTATATCGATTTCGACCGAAATCATCTCTTCTTTCCAGTGGCATGCTTGGTTTGTCAAGTTACTGCCATGTTCATCATCTTCCTTCCGGAGCACGCATATGCATCGCATATCATAACTTGCATATCATACATGTCTTGCATCATGTTGCTTGCGCATTTCTCGTTGTTGATTGTGGTTCCGTTTATTTGTGCTCTTGTCTTGGGTAGAGCCGGGAGACGAGTTCGTGAACGAGGAACCTGTCGAGTACGCTTACGAGGATCAAGCTTTCGACAACTCTGAGAACCTTGCAGGCAAGATGACCACCCCTCGAAATCACTTCTATCTTTGCTATGCTAGTTGTTCGCTCTATTGCCATGCTCCGCTACCTATCTCTTGCTATATCATGTCTCCTATTTCAGCCATGTCAGCCCCTAACCATCCTTTCCTAGCAAACCGTTGTTTGGCTATGTTACCGCTTTTGCTCAGCCCCTCTTATAGCGTTGCTAGTTGCAGGTGAAGTTGAAGTTTGTTCCATGTCGGAACACGGATATGTTGGGACATCACAATATCTCTTATTTAATTAATGCATCTATATATCTTGGTAAAGGGTGGAAGGCTCGGCCTTATGCCTGGTGTTTTGTTCCACTCTTGCCGCCCTAGTTACTGTTATACCGGGATTATGTTCCTTGAGTTTGCGTTCCTTACACGGTCGGGTGATTATGGGACCCCCTTGACAGTTCGCCTTGAATAAAACTCCTCCAGCATGGCCCAACCTTGGTTTTACCAGTTGCTACCTAAGCCTTTTTCCCCCGGGTTTTCGCGAGCCCGAGGGTCATCTTATTTTAACCCCCCCGGGCCAGTGCTCCTTCGAGTGTTGGTCCGAACCGAGCAGCCTGCGGGGCCACCTCGGGGAAACTCGAGGTCTGGTTTTACTCGTAGCTTGACTTATCCGGTGTGCCCTGAGAACGAGATATGTGCAGCTCCTATCGGGATTTGTCGGCACATTCGGGCGGCTTTGCTGGTCTTGTTTTACCATTTTCGAGATGTCTTGTAAACCGGGATTCCGAGACTGATCGGGTCTTTCCGGGAGAAGGTTTAACCTTCGTTGACCGTGAGAGCTTATAATGGGCTAAGTTGGGACACCCCTGCAGGGTAATATCTTTCGAAAGCCGTGCCCGCGGTTATGAGGCAGATGGGAATTTGTTAATGTCCGGTTTTAGATAACTTGTCACTTGACCCAATTAAAATACACCAAGTGCGTGTGTAGCCGTGATGGTCTCTTCTCGGCAGAGTCTGGGAAGTGAACACGGTCTGTGTTATGTATGGCGTAAGTAGGTGTTCAGGACCTCTTCTTGGTCATTGCTAGTTGACGTCCGTTCCTTTGCTTCTCTTCTCGCTCTCATTTGCGTAAGTTAGCCACCATATATGTTTTGCCGCTGCAGCTCCACCCCTTTGCACCTCTTGGCCTACAAGCTTAAATAGTCTTGATCTCGCGGGTGTGAGATTGCTGAGTCCCCGTGACTCACAGATACTTCCAACACCAGTTGCAGGTGCCGACGATGCCAGTGCAGACGATGGCGTCGATCTCAAGTGGGAGTTCGACGAGGAACGTGGTCGTTACTATGTGTCTTTTCCTGATGATCAGTAGTGGAGCCCAGTTGGGACGATCGGGGATCTAGCATTTGGGGTTGTCTTATTATCATCTGGATTTTGACCGTAGTCGGTCTATATGTTTGTATTTTGGATGATGTATGATGATATTTATGTATTGTGTGAAGTGGCGATTGTAAGCCAACTCTTTATCCCATTCTTGTTCATTACATGGGATTGTGTGAAGATGACCCTTCTTGCGACAAAACCACTATGCGGTTATGCCTCTAAGTCGTGCCTCGACACGTGGGAGATATAGCCGCATCGTGGGCGTGACAAGTTGGTATCAGAGCCATCCCCGACTTAGGAGCCCCCTGCTTGATCGAATCGCTGACGTTGTTGAGTCTAGAATAAAAATGTTTTGAGTCTTAGGATTATATATATCGGAGAGTAGGATTCTTTTTACTCCTCAGTCTCTTCGTCGCTCTGGTGAGGTCTCCTGACGTAGAAGTTTTGACTATTCTCTCCTCAAATTTCACTAAATTTTTTTTTAGGATCACGCGGGTATCTTGGAATTGTTCCGATCGATTTGTGATGAGAACATTGTTCTTGGTGCCTCCTGTCATTTAGGGGTTGTGGCAGTGTCCCGGGGAGTTGAGCTCCGAGGTGTTGTCGTCACAATTTTATCGTTGCAGTTCTGGAATACCTGAGTTTCGCCGACATCGAAATCTCTTTTATGCAGTTGTTGGTGCGATCACCTCGACGCCACCCAGTACTGGGGCGGGAGTTCGGGAGTATTGCCATAACTTGTATAACGGATGTTTTTCGAAGGTTGAGGTAAACGATTTCCGAAGGTTTCTTGGTTATGTGTTGACGGATGGATACAGCTGGATCTAGGGATTGTTAGTTTGGGTGATATATATTCGTGTCCCCTGTATCCCCTACACCAGATTGCATAACCGGAAAGTTTCGGGAGTTTATAAGTGGGAATTCAAGTAGCCTTAGGATTTCTTTCCGACAGACGCATGATATGAGATTGGGGTTCGACGTCTAGTGGTCCGCCTGTATACGGTTGATTTTACAGTGGTCTCGTTGTGTCTTAAAGAGTCCATGGCTTTGCCGACTCGGGGACGCTTCGTATGTCATGTGCACAGCCTTGTACATGATGGTGCTGTACGATTGAGCCCGTGTGGGCCCCACCACGAAAACTTCGGACGAAATTTCTATCATATGTTTGTTCCGGCTTATTCTGCAAGCCAATACTTGGTTTTATTTTGTTTTGTGGTATTCGAGTTCCCTTCGAATTCATATGTTCATTCCATATCTTTTGCAAGTGGCTTCTCAACTTATGGAGGTGTGATGTTTTACTACGGAATTCATTCGTAAATCTTCGTGCGAATGTTTATTGTGAAGACTATATGTTGCAATTTCTATCCGTTGATTCTACTTATCTTTTGTCTTTCGAGATGCTAACGGATGTCACCCTCTTCAGGATGGCTCCGCCAACGCGTCAGAATCCGGATCGCAATGAAGGGAGTCAAGCGATCCCTCCGCCACCACCTCCACCTTCGGAGGCATGGCAATCAATCATGGCAGCCACCAACGCCAATGCTCAGATGATTCTGCAACTCTTGCAAGAACGTACTCAAGGGCAAGGCAATCAAGGTCAAGGCAACAATCAGTTTCACTTTGCCACTCTCAACCAGTTTCTCGCAAATCAGCCCAAGTCTTTCAGCTACTGTGCCGAGGCCACGGATGCCGATGATTGGCTCGTGGACATCAACAAGCATTTTGAATGTAGCAATGTCAGGCCTGAGGACTTTGTCAAGTTCACTTCTTTCCAGCTCAAGGACCAAGCTGCTGATTGGTTTCAGCAATACAAAGATTCCAGAGGAGGTCGTGTGATCACTTGGACTGACTTCTGTCGGGACTTCAAAGCGCACCACATTCCACAAAGTGTTGTTGAGAGCAAGCGTGAGGAGTTCCGCAATCTCAAGCAAGGAAACATGTCTGTGTATCAATACAACATTCAGTTTCAGAAACTTGCTCGCTTCGCTAAACAAGACGTTCCTGATGAGAAGAGCATGATCTATCACTTCCGAGGTGGCCTTAAAGAGGATCTGCAGTTAGCTCTCGTTCTTGTTGAGCCTACTCAGTTTGATCAATTCTACAATATGGCACTGAAGCAAGAGGCTGCTCAGCTCAAGTGTGAGGCTTCTAAGAAGAGAGTCAGGGATGCAGTTCAGTCTTCTTCTTCCTCACTTGTGTCAGCTAAGCAACAGAAGTTCTGGTTGCCTCCTCCTCCGTTTCGTCAGCCTTACCAGCAGAAGAACAAAGGTGGCCATAGTTCTTCCAACTCTGGCTATCAGAACAAGTCTCAGAATCAAGCTCCCAAGTCCAATGCTCCTTATCACCGTCCTCTCTCAGAGGTGACTTGCAACAAATGTCAGCAGAAAGGTCACTATGCTAACAAGTGCTTCAACCAGAGGCGTCTTCCTCCTCCTCCTCCTGTCAGATCTTCCAGCAATGCAGTGGTCAAGCATAATCCAAAGTCTGCCAAGGTGAACATGATGAATGCAGCTCAAGCGGAGGAATCTACTGATGTGATAATGGGTAATCTCTCAGTTAATGATATTCCTGCAAAAGTTCTTTTTGATACTGGTGCATCGCTTTGTTTCATGTCAAGACCGTTCTTCGCCAAGCATGAATTCACTTGTTCTCATCTGAGTAAACCCATGGATGTCGTTTCTCCGGGTAAACGTTTGAGTTCTAGCATGATGGCTCCCGATGTTTCCATCAAGATGGGCGACTATAGATTTCAGTCTTCTCCAATTGTCCTTGGTGACTCGGATATTGATCTTATTCTCGGGATGGACTGGCTTTCTAAGCACAAGGCTCAACTCGATTGTGCTGCCAGAGAAATTCAATTGACACACTCGTCTGAGGATGTGATTATTTTTGCCGCTCGTGATGAAACCATTCGGTTTTTCTCTCTCAATGAGAAGGGCGAATTGGATGCCATCTCTCAAATTCCAGTCGTTTGCGAGTATCAAGATGTCTTTCCAGAAGAGCTTCCGGGTATGCCTCCGCACCGGCCAGTTGAGTTCGTTATCGAACTAGATCCTGGTACTGTACCCGTTTGCAAGCGTCCATACAAGCTTGGACCAAACGAGCTGAAGGAATTGAAGAAGCAGCTCGATGAACAAGAACGTCTGGGTTTGATCAGACCGAGTTCTTCTCCATGGGGTTGTGGTGTTCTTTTTGTCAAGAAGAAGGATGGCACGGACCGACTTTGTGTCGACTACCGTCCATTGAACAAGAAGACAATCAAGAACAAGTATCCACTTCCCAACATCAATGAGCTATTCGAGCAACTCAAAGGTGCTAAAGTTTTCTCGAAGCTTGACCTTCGTATGGGTTATCATCAGATTCGCATTCGTGAAGAAGATATTCCCAAGACAGCATTCAGAACAAGCTTTGGTTCTTATGAATATACTGTCGTGTCTTTCGGCCTTGTCAATGCTCCTCCAGTGTTTTCTCGGATGATGAATTTCATCTTCAACCCCTATACCAATGAATTCGTTCTGGTGTATCTCGATGATATCTTGGTCTTCTCCAAGAATAAGCAGGATCATGCCAAACATTTGCGATTGGTGCTCGACAAGCTCAGAGAGTATCAATTCTATGCGAAGTTCTCCAAATGTGAGTTTTGGCTCGATGAAGTTCTTTTCCTTGGTCACATCATCTCCGCCAAAGGCATCGCTGTTAACCCCGAGAAGGTGTCCGCAGTTCTGGATTGGGAACCTCCTCAAAATGTCAAGCAGCTCCGCAGTTTTCTGGGTCTCGCAAGCTATTGCCGAAGATTCGTTGAGAATTTTTCCAAGATTGCAAAGCCTCTTTCCAACCTCCTACAGAAGCATGTGAAATATGTCTGGTCTCCTGAGTGTGAAGTTGCTTTCAACACTCTCAAACAGAAACTAGTCACAGCTCCTGTCTTGACTCCTCCTGATGAATCCAAGCCGTTTGAAGTTTTCTGTGATGCTTCTCTTCAAGGTCTCGGTGCTGTGTTAATGCAAGAGAAGAAAGTTGTGGCCTATACCTCTCGGCAGTTGAAGCCCAACGAAAAGAACTACCCCACTCACGATCTTGAGTTGGCGGCAGTTGTCCATGCATTGGTTACATGGAGACATCTCTTGTTGGGAAGACAAGTGGACATTTTCACTGATCACAAGAGCCTCAAGTATATCTTCACTCAGCCCAACCTCAATCTCAGGCAAACTCGATGGGTTGAAATGATTCAAGAGTACAATCCGAGTATCGAATATACTCCAGGCAAGGCTAATGTCATTGCAGATGCTTTAAGCAGGAAAGCTTATTGCAACAGCTTAATTCTCAAGCCTTCCCAACCGGATCTTTGTGAAGCTTTCCGCAAGCTCAATCTCCAAGTTGTTCCTCAAGGCGTTCTTGCCAACCTCATAGTATCTCCTACTCTGGAAGATCAAATTCGTGAGGCACAACTCCTTGATGCCATGGTGAAGAAGGTGAAACGTGGTATCGACAAGGGTCTTTCCAAATACAAGTGCTATCGCATTGATGACAGAGACACTTTGTTCTTCGAGGACCGGATTGTGGTTCCGAAAGGTGATCTAAGGAAAGTCATAATGAACGAGGCGCACAATTCTCTCCTTTCCATTCATCCTGGAAGTACGAAGATGTATCATGACCTCAAGCAGTCGTATTGGTGGACTCGAATGAAGCGAGAAATTGCTCAATTCATGAATGAATGTGATGTCTGCCGAAGAGTGAAAGCAGAACACCAACGACCAGCTGGTCTCCTCCAACCTCTCGCTATCCCAGAATGGAAGTTTGATCATATCGAAATGGACTTCGTGACAGGATTTCCAAAGTCCCAGCGCGGAAATGATGCTATCTTCGTTGTCATTGACAAGCTCTCTAAAGTGGCTCATTTCCTTCCTATCAAAGAATCCATCACAGCAGCTCAGCTGGCAGAGCTCTACACCTCCAGAATTGTCTCCTTGCACGGCATTCCACAATTGATTTCTTCGGATCGTGGAAGCATCTTCACCTCTAAGTTCTGGGATTCCTTCCAGAAGGCCATGGGCACAAACATTCGCTTCAGCACAGCTTTTCATCCTCAAACTAGTGGCCAAGTCGAGCGAGTCAATCAAATTCTTGAAGATATGCTCAGGGCTTGTGTCATTTCCTTTGGCATGAAATGGGAAGATTGTCTCCCATATGCTGAATTCTCCTACAACAACAGCTTCCAAGCGAGTTCGGGCAAAGCCCCATTCGAGATTCTATATGGCAGAAAGTGCCGTACTCCTCTCAATTGGTCAGAGACTGGTGAACGCCAACTTCTTGGCAATGACTTAATCACTGAAGCTGAAGAAATGTGTAAAGTCATCCGTGATAATCTCAAAGCCGCGCAATCGCGTCAGAAGAGTTACTATGATAGTAAGCATCGCGATTTGGCTTTCGAGATCGGAGACCATGTCTACCTCCGCGTCTCTCCAATGAAAGGCACTCGTCGTTTCGGTATCAAAGGGAAGCTTGCCCCTAGATACGTGGGTCCTTTCAAGATCATTGGCAAAAGAGGCGACCTCGCCTATCAACTTGAACTTCCTTCCAACTTTGCGAACGTGCACGATGTGTTCCACGTGTCACAGCTCCGCAAGTGCTTCAAGACGCCTGAGCGCACTATCAACTTCGAAGAGATTGACCTTCAAGAAGATTTGTCTTATCATGAGCACCCCGTTGCTATTCTTGAAGAGACTGAGCGCAAGACTCGCAACAAGTCTATCAAATTCCTGAAAGTGAAATGGTCGCACCATTCCGACCGGGAAGCCACCTGGGAACGCGAGGACCATCTCCGTTCCGAATATCCGGAGTTCTTTCAGTCCTAGATCTCGGGACGAGATCCTCTCGTAGTGGTGGAGTGTTGTAACACCACGCATGTAACTTGCCATATTTGTAACTCCGACGCTTGCCATTTCCGGCTATGTGTTTTGTTTTTCCCTCCGTTGTCGGGTTTTTGTCTTTCGTTTTGTATTTTGTCGTGTCATGCATTTTCATATCATGTCATCATGTGCATTGCATTCGCATACGTGTTCGTCTCATGCATCCGAGCATTTTCCCCGTTGTCCGTTTTCCAATCCGGCGCTCCTATCTCCTCCGGTGCACCCCTCTAGTTCTCTTTCGCGTGCGTGTGTCAAACTTTCTCGGAATGGACCGAGGCTTGTCAAGTGGTTTTATTATACCACCCGGAGACTACCGGTCAAGTTTCGTTCCATTCGGAGGTCGTTTGGTGCTCCAACGGTTAACCGGGCCTCCGCAATGTCCATTTGAGTATCCAGCAAAAACCCCCTCCAAAACCAGCCCAAAGCCCACCAAACTCTCTTCCATGCTCTAGGTCGTTCGATCACGATCGTGTGGGCGAAAACCGCACCTCATTTGGAGTCTCCTAGCTCCCTCTACCTATAAATGAGTGGGCATCCCGAAAAACGAAATCTCAGACGAAACCCTAACCCTCTCCCTCCGCGCCGCCGGACGCGTCCGCTCCGGCCGGACAACGTCCGCCGCGCGCCCGGCCAACCGGGGCGCGCCACGTCACCAGC
>NC_057796.1:318924665-318926852 GCF_018294505.1 Triticum aestivum | reverse complement strand
TTTGTGTGTGTGCGCCCTGAACTTGGGACTCGGGTCTGTGACTACCGTCAGTTCGTGTTGCTGCTGTTGTGGGCAAATTTTACAATTTTGACCTGTGGATTAAAACAATTCAGAAAGTGAACTGGTGTGAAAAAGAAATATACTCAGCTGACCGTTTTATGTGGCGCACGACACGCAGGTGCCACACCCTACTGTGCAGCGCCTTACTCTCAGGCGTTGCAGGCCTGGTCAGCATGGCACCCCGCGGCCCGCACCTAGCAGTGCAGCGCCTAGCGCGTGGGCGCTTGTAGCGACCAGACCTCAAACCGTCTGATCTACCGTGCACCAGTGTCATCCCTGGATCAGTAATGCTGACACGCACAGTACTTGAAGTATTTATAACAGAGTAGCAATCACACACTTATTACATTGAGTATCTCAAAAGAGAAATAAGTATGACAAATATGGTTTAAGGCCAACTAAAACGATAACAGCGGAAGACTTGGAAGATAAGTGAGTCCATCAACTCCAACGGCATCACTGAGTATAAGACCACGACCTAAGGCACCTTACTCGTCGTCTGAAAAGTCTGCAACATGAAACGTTGCAGCCCGAAAACGGGTCAGCACATGGAATATGCTGGCAAAATAACACATAGAGAGTAATGAACCGAATAAAGCTATACTACATGCATATTTGGTTGGTGTTAAGCTCTATGGTTACAGTTTTGCGAAAAGCCAATTTTTCCCTACTGCAAAGGAATAAATTTTATTTAACTATCATGGTGGTCGTTACACATTGAGAATGGTTGACAGCATCTCAATCCCAATTAAGTATCATCCTTAACCCAACAAAATTAATTTGAGTAACATGATGAGATTCACATGATAATCCAAGTACTAGATACTCAAGATGTCCATAACCGGGGACACGGCTAACCATGATTAGTTTATACACTCTGTAGAGGTTTGTGCACTTTTCCCCACAAGACTCGATCTCCTCCGTTGGATTACTCGCACTACATGGTGTTTTAGTGACGGATGACCGAGACATAGTCTTTCAGAAGTGTTTGCACCTTACGGTCGGGTAGACCGTTACACCTACTTTCCCCTACATCTGCTAGTCTACCACTGTAAGAGTTCACACAACTTAATCAACTATGCTAGAGCCCATAATAGCTTGCAGCTGCACACGGAAGTTTCTAGCATGAATAATCTCATGATCCCTTCGAGCCTGGGTGGCGGTCCAAAGAAAACAGGCAATCACTAGAATACCCAGGTGCCTCAATCCACCCAGATGTGTGTTTAAGTTGCCACCTTAAGTAAACCATTAAATTAACAATCTCACATCTGTCATGGATACACTCACCCAATCCACGTCTACTAGCATAGCATAGCAATATGAGCAAACGTAGAAGTAACTCCCAAAGGTTTGATAACAAAACAGGTAATAGGTACTACCTCATCCACTTCCCAATACCCACAATTTAATTAGATCCTAATCATGCAATGTTTGAGGATTGGTCTAATGCAATAAAACTGGGTAGTAAAGAGGTATGATCAAAGTGTTACTTGCCTTGCTGATGATCCGTGAAACCTAGAGATTCGAAGTAGCAAGCGGCGCACTTCGGGTACTCTATCGCAAACAAACAAGCATACAGTAAGCACTCAACTAATGCACAGGTAAAACTCAAATAAAAGATCTAACCAGAAAGTTCAACTTAAGAACTCCGGTTTGCAAAAAGAATCAAATCAAACGAAGCAACGAAAGTCAAATGGCGAAAGAAACAAACTTCATTTACTAATCTGGATCTAAGTCAATTTTACAGTAGCAAAAACTTGTTTGAGTTGGTTAAACGGAAAGAGAATTTCGAGACGAAACTCTAGGCGCTTGAATCGCCTGATTCCGATAAACGAGCGAAAAGATATACTAGAACGAAAATCGGATCAGAAATCGCGATCTGGAATAGTTGCGGAAAATCCGAGAAAAAGAAAAACTGACGAACAGTTTATCGAACGAATGTTCGTTAACTGTAACTAAACGATGAACACGTTCGTTAAAACGAACAAACGAGCGAACGCTCGCAAATTAACTAAACCGAGAAAAAGAAGAAAAAAACTAGGGTTTTAAAAAAACCGAATCATTTTTTTTAAACCGGACACGGCGGCGGCGGCTTGGTATACCTCTGGCGAGGCTCTCCGGCGGGGC
>NC_057796.1:318916425-318924311 GCF_018294505.1 Triticum aestivum | reverse complement strand
GCTTGGGGGCGTCGGCGTCGGGCGGCTCCGGCGTCGGCGATTTCGGTGGCGGGGCGGCGGGCTTGGGTGTGGGGAGAGGTGGTGGTGGGGGCGGGGTACTTATAGGAGGGGGCGGCTCCGCCTTGGGGAGGGGGCAACCCCAGGAGGCGTGCTCCTCTCGGATTCGGCGGCGGCGGACTCCGTCGCGGAGACGACGACGGGAGGCGGTGGCGCTCGCGGGCCGGCCTGGCTCGGCTGGGTTCGGCCCAGTCGGGCGGCGCGGGATTTTTTTTAAAATTAAATTTCGCCGAACTTTAAAAAATTCTAGAAAAATAAATAAAAATCTAAAAATACCAAAACAAATTTTCACCGTCTAATTAAAATAATTAGAACGAGATGAACATTTTCTTGGCCCTAAAATGCAATTTTGAAAACGTGCAATTTTTCTAATGCAAATAAAATTGCAATAAAATCCAAATAAAATCGAATATTTGATTTTAATATTTTTCCTCCAATATTTCAATTATTTTGGAGAAGTCATATTTTCTCCTCTCATATATTTTAATATGAAATATTTTCGGAGAGAAAAATAATTAAAACCAATGATCCTATTTTCAAAATTTGAGAAAACCCAAATATGAAAATAACGAAATCCCCAACTCTCTCTCCGAGGGTCCTTGAGCTGCTTAGGATTTCGAGGATTTGCCAAAATGCAATAAAATATGCTATGCAATGATGATCCAATGTATAACATTCCAAATTGAAAATTTGGGATGTTACAAACCTACCCCCTTAAGAGGAATCTCGCCCTCGAGATTCGGGTGGGCTAGAAAATAGGTGAGAGTGGTCCTTCCGTAGATCTTCCTCTCGCTCCCAGGTGGCTTCATCCTCAATAACCTTGCTGCGGGTGACTCGGCTGGCATACTCAAGAATCTTAACTGGTTTCTCCTCATAGGTCAAGCCACTATCCAGCTGAATCGCTTCCAATGGCACTGTATCTCTCAGTGGTATCTCAGCCATCTTTGCGTGGCACTTCTTCAACTGGGAAACGTGGAATACATCATGAACTCCTGACAATCCTTCAGGCAATTCCAGCTTGTAAGCAACTTCTCCCATACGCTCCAAAACTTTGTATGGTCCTACAAAACGTGGCGCTGACTTTCCCTTAACTCCAAAGCGCTTCACTCCTCGAAGTGGTGATACTCGTAGATAAACTCTGTCTTCGACTTCGTAAACTGTCTCCTTGCATTTAGAATCCACATAACTCTTCTGCCTGGACTGGGCTACCTTGAGCCTATCGCGAATCAACTTCACTTTCTGTTCAGACTCTTTAATCAAATCTGGTCCAAACAACTGGCGGTCTCCAACTTCGTCCCATAACAATGGTGTTCTACACCTCCTTCCGTACAAAGCTTCGAAAGGGGACATCTTCAAACTGGATTGATAACTGTTGTTGTAAGAAAACTCTGCATACGGCAAATTGTCGTCCCAACTAGATCCATAATCTAGCGCACAAGCTCTCAGCATATCTTCCAAAATCTGATTGACTCTCTCGGTCTGTCCGTCTGTCTGTGGGTGAAAGGCTGTACTGAACTCTAGCCTGGTACCCAAAGTTTCATGTAACTGATTCCAAAACTTTGAAGTAAACTGGGTTCCTCTATCTGATACAATGGTCCTCGGAACTCCATGCAGACATACGATCCTAGTCATGTATATCTTTGCCAACTTAGCACTGGTGTAAGTGGTCTTCACTGGGATGAAATGAGCTACCTTCGTCAAACGATCGACTACAACCCATATCGAGTCATAGCCTGAACGAGTCCTGGGCAATCCCGTGATAAAATCCATGCCTAGTTTATCCCACTTCCATTCGGGTATCGGCAATGGCTGTAGCAATCCTGCTGGCTTCTGATGCTCTGCCTTCACTCTCTGACATACATCACAAACTGCTACATACTCCGCAATATCCTTCTTCATTCCGGTCCACCAGAAAGTATCCTTCAAATCCAAATACATCTTGGTATTTCCTGGGTGAATCGAATACGACGAATCATGGGCCTCTTGCAAGATCAACTTCTTGATCTCCGGATCATTGGGCACATAAACGCGGTCCTCAAACCATAAGGTATCGTGCTCATCCTCACGAAATCCCTTGGATTTTCCTTTACCCATCCTTTTCTTTATCTCGTCAATCTCCTTGTCTGTCTTCTGAGCTTCCCTGATATTTTCCATCAAGGTAGACTGAATCTCCAATGTTGCTACATAGCCTCTCGGAACTATTTCCAAACGTAGTTCACGAAGATCCTCGGCTAACTTCTTGGGTAATTCTCCGATCATGAGTGTGTTGACATGACTTTTGCGGCTCAACGCATCGGCTACTACATTAGCCTTTCCGGGGTGATAATGCAATCTCATATCATAATCTTTTATGAGTTCCAACCATCTCCTCTGCCTGAGATTCAACTCCTTTTGCGTGAAAATGTACTTCAAACTCTTGTGATCCGTGTACACCTCACAGTGATTTCCGATGAGAAAATGTCTCCATGTCTTCAACGCATGCACTACGGCTGCTAACTCCAAATCATGTGTGGCATAATTCTTCTCATGGGGTTTAAGTTGTCGTGAAGCATATGAAACAACTCTTCCCTCCTGCATTAGCACTACTCCAAGTCCTCGACGTGAAGCGTCACAATATACTTCATAATCCTTGTTTGATCTGGCAGAATCAACACTGGTGATGTAACCAAACGTTTCTTCAACTCTTGGAAACTAGCTTCACATTCCTCAGTCCAATTGAACTTGGTGTCCTTCTTTAACAACTCTGTCATGGGCTTAGCAATCCTCGAGAAATTCTCAATGAACCTCCGGTAGTATCCTGCAAGTCCAAGAAAACTCCGGATCTCTCCAACTGATGTGGGTGATTCCCAGTTTGTCACAGTGTCGACTTTGGTGGGGTCTACTGCTATTCCTTCTCCGGATATAACATGTCCGAGGAATCCAACTTCCTTCAACCAAAACTCACATTTGCTAAACTTGGCGTATAACTGATGTTCTCTGAGCTTCTCAAGTACCAAACGCAAATGTTCCTTATGCTCCTCTTCATTCTTTGAGTAAATCAAAATGTCATCAATGAATACTATGACGAACTTATCCAGAAACTCCATAAACACTTTGTTCATCAGGTTCATGAAATAGGCAGGTGCGTTAGTCAGACCAAATGACATAACGGTATACTCGTACAGCCCATACCTGGTGGTAAAAGCCGTCTTAGGTATATCCTGCTCTCGAATCTTCAACTGATGGTATCCTGATCGTAGATCGATCTTGGAAAATACCTTAGCTCCTTGTAGTCGGTCAAACAGATCATTGATCATCGGTAGTGGGTACTTATTTTTGATGGTCACTTCATTCAATCCACGATAATCAACAACCATCCTCAAGGATCCATCTTTCTTCTCCACTAGAAGTACGGGTGATCCCCAAGGTGAAGAACTTGGGCGAATATAGCCTTTAGCCAGTAACTCCTTAATCTGCTTCTTAATTTCTTCTAAATCCTTTGCGGGCATCCTGTATGGTCTCTTTGATATTGGCCCTGTGCCTGGCAAAAGCTCAATCAAAAACTCAATGTCTCTATCCGGTGGCATGCCTGGCAACTCCTCTGGAAATACATCCGGGTAATCCTTCACCACTGGTACTTCCTCCTGTACAACTCCTGATAAGGAATTTACTTGAGTCCTCTTTGGCGCATGCCGGGATACATACTTAATCCTTCTTCCTTCTGGGGTGGTAAGCGAAATCATTTTACTGGCGCAATCGATGTTTCCTCCGTACATCGATAGCCAATCCATACCCAAAATTACGTCCAAACCTTGCGACTCCAAGATTATCAAGTCTGAGGGGAAAACATGCCTACCTATGGACAATGGCATCTGAAAACATCCTTGGCTTGCCATATACTCGGCTCCTGGTGAACTTACTAACATAGGTGTTCAAAGAACTTTGGTGGGCAGTTTATACTGATCCACAAATCCCCTTGATATGTATGAATGCGATGCACCAGTATCAAAAAGAACGAGTGCAGTAAATGACTTAACCAAAAACTTACCTATTCCTGCATCAGGATGTGCTTCAACCTCCTCCACGTAAACGTGGTTCACATGTCCTTTATTGAAAGGGTTAGGCTTCTTCCCAGAGCTTCCATTGCCATTTCCATTTTTAGCTTCGGGACATTCATTAGCATAATGTCCAGTCTTCTGGCACTTGTAGCAAGTGACTTGGCTCAGATCTCTCTTAACTGGGGTAGATGGGTTATTACGGTTCTGTCTGTTGCTTCCTCCATTCCCATTACCATTCTTGGGTCCACTATGGTTGTGCGAACCTCCTGCTCCATGGGTATGCTGAAAAGATCCTCCTGAATTTGGGGTAAAATGTGGCTTCTGATGAGCTCCAGAATTGTACTTCCCTTGTCCATACTTCCTCTTGCGGCTTTCAATCTGCTGCTGCTTCCCTTCAATCATGAGAGCTCTATCTACCAACTCCTGGTAGTTGTTGAAGGATGCTACCATCAACTGCATACTCAGCTCATCATTTAGTCCTTCCAGAAACTTCTCCTGCTTGGCTGCATCTGTAGCAATGTCATCTGGAGCATAACGTGCTAACTTACTAAAGTCCTCCACATACTGGCCTACGGTGCGTCCTCCTTGGCGTAGGTTGCGAAACTCACGCTTCTTCATAGCCATAGCTCCTGCTGAAACATGGGCAGTACGGAAAACTTGCTGAAACTGGTCCCATGTGACAGTGTCAATAGGGTGTGTGGCTGTGTAATTCTCCCACCATGATGTTGCGGGTCCATCAAGCTGATGTGCGGCAAAATGCACTCTCTCCGCATCTGTGCATCCTGCAGTGGTCAACTCCCTTCCAACTTTGCGGAGCCAATCATCTGCAACAATCGGCTCGGTGCTGCTGGAAAACACCGGCGGATTCAGCCTCAAGAAACGGGTTAAGTGATCAACAGGTGGTGGTGGTGGGTTGTTGTTGTTGTTGCCTTGATTCTGTACTAACACTTGCATCAGGGCATTCTGCTGCTGAATCAACTGAGTGATCTCCGGTGGGAAAACAAATCCGGTGTCGCGTCTCGGAGGCATCTGATAGGTTAGAAAAGGTGAGAATTTAGAATAGAATGAGGTCTAGAGAGAAAACACTACCCATATGCTCATGAGACAAACACAATCAATATCACTCAATCAATGCAAACAAGGCATACAATCGATCTAACTATCGTTACAAAGTGCTCGGACTATACTATATACATGGGGAAATACTACTACTGATTATGGTGGTCTACTAGAAATTTTGAGCGGTCGAAGACTCCATGATATCTGCTCCAGCTTCATCAACAAAATCATCTTCACTGGGGTCTGAGTCGGTGTCGTCGATGATGATGTAGTTATCCGGGCAAGCGCAATCATCATCTTCTCCTCCTGGTGCTGGGTCTCCCATGAATACTCTGATCTTCTTTATCAGGTCGTCATTCTTCTCCACCAGTGCGACGATTTCCTCCATATAATCCTCGCGCGTAGCCTTGAGTTCTTCCTCCAACTCCGTGATCTTGGTCAATGCCTTCTTCAGATCTATCATGCCTGTGCTCATTTGGTTCTCCTGGCGACGAATGTGTTGGTTTTGCTCCTGGATGAATGCTGCAATTGATCCATCCTTCTTGGTGCTGATTATCTCCCATTGCTCATCTCGGCGCCCACAAATCTGATAAATAGTATCCTTAAGCTCCCTGTGGTAGACTTCTCCAATGCGTCCCATAGTGATGTGGGCTGCCATGCTCTTCCCTAAACTCCAGGTTGGTGCATCAAAGGAAAACTCTAGGCTCAGTGACTGGCATGAATGTCCTTCCTGGAACTTGAACTTGAATCATCCAGCGCTCTTCTTCTGGTAGTGTGGCGTTGTAAGTTCTGGTGAAGCTTGGAATTCCGATGTTCAGGTATCTAGTGACTTCCTTCAAGTGTCGTCCAAAAGGTGTATCTTCATCCGGTCGCATGAACTTGTTCCTTGCATCCGCCATTCCTAAAAGAGTAGAAAATGGAGAGGAGTCAGAAATGAGAAGAGAGTAGTGTTCTAGGGTTTAAGCTTAGTGGTCGTGTCCTACAGCCAGCGTGTGCTCTGATACCACCTTGTAGCGACCAGACCTCAAACCGTCTGATCTACCGTGCACCAGTGTCATCCCTAGATCGGTAATGCTGACACGCACAGTACTTGGAGGATTTATAACAGAGTAGCAATCACACACTTATTACATCGAGTATCTCAAAAGAGAAATAAGTATGACAAATATGGCTTAAGGCCAACTAAAACGATAACAGCGGAAGACTTGGAAGATAAGTGAGTCCATCAACTCCAACGGCATCACTGAGTATAAGACCACGACCTAAGGCACCTTACTCGTCGTCTGAAAAGTCTGCAACATGAAACGTTGCAGCCCGAAAACGGGGCAGCACATGGAATATGCTGGCAAAATAACACATAGAGAGTAATGAACCGAATAAAGCTATACTACATGCATATTTGGTTGGTGTTAAGTTCTATGGTTACAGTTTTGCGAAAAGCCAATTTTTCCCTACTGCAAAGGAATAAATTTTATTTAACTATCATGGTGGTTGTTAAACATTGAGAATGGTTGACAGCATCTCAATCCCAATTAAGTATCATCCTTAACCCAACAAAATTAATTTGAGTAACATGATGAGATTCACATGATAATCCAAGTACTAGATACTCAAGATGTCCATAACCGGGGACACGGCTAACCATGATTAGTGTATACACTCTGCAGAGGTTTGTGCACTTTTCCCCACAAGACTCTATCTCCTCCGTTGGATTACTCGCACTACATGGTGTTTGAGTGATGGATGACCGAGACATAGTCTTTCAGAAGTGTTTGCACCTTACGATCGGGTAGACCGTTACACCTACTTTCCCCTACATCTGCTAGTCTACCACTGTAAGAGTTCACACAACTTAATCAACTATGCTAGAGCCCATAATAGCTTGCGGCTGCACACGGAAGTTTCTAGCATGAATAATCTCATGATCCCTTTGAGCCTGGGTGGCGGTCCAAAAGAAAACAGGCAATCACTGGAATACCCAGGTGCCTCAATCCACCCAGATGTGTGTTTAAGTTGCCACCTTAAGTAAACCATTAAATTAACAATCTCACATCTGTCATGGATACACTCACCCAATCCACGTCTACTAGCATAGCATAGCAATATGAGCAAACGTAGAAGTAACTCCCAAAGGTTTGATAACAAAACAGGTAATAGGTACTACCTCATCTACTTCCCAACTAATGCACAGGTAAAACTCAAATAAAAGATCTAACCAGAAAGTTCAACTTAAGAACTCCGGTTTGCAAAAAGAATCAAATCAAACGAAGCAACGAAAGTCAAATGGCGAAAGAAACAAACTTCGTTTACTAATATGGATCTAAGTCAATTTTACAGTAGCAAAAACTTGTTTGAGTTGGTTAAACGGAAAGAGAATTTCGAGACGAAACTCTAGGCGCTTGAATCGCCTGATTCCGATAAACGAGCGAAAAGATATACTAGAACGAAAATCGGATCAGAAATCGCGATCTGGAATAATCGTGGAAAATCCGAGAAAAAGAAAAACTGACGAACAGTTTATCGAACGAACGTTCGTTAACTGTAACTAAACGATGAACACGTTCGTTAGAACGAACGAACGAACGAGCGAACGCTCGCAAATTAACTAAACCGAGAAAAAGAAAAAAAACTAGGGTTTAAAAAAACCGAATCTATAAAAAACCGGACACGGCGGCGGCGGCTTGGTATACCTCCGGCGAGGCTCTCCGGCGGGGCGGGACGGCTCCGCCGGGG